>NW_009622834.1:0-27415 GCF_000690535.1 Cariama cristata
CGGCCTTCTCCTCTGCCAGGGTGGTTGTGGCCCAGGAGCTGGGAGGGCCGGTGTGACCCAGGGTGGGCCACCACACTGCTTGGTGCCAGTGATCCAGGACACAGGATTTTTCCCTAACCGATGGGAATTCATTTGCCTCGGCAAGTGACCCTGGCCTCTCTGCTTCTCTGGTGCCCCTCTGTCTTGCGCATTTTAACTGGTCGCTCCTCGCACCAATGTTTTTAAGTCCAAATAAAGCCAGGAGCAGCATTTCTCGTTTTCGCTACACTAGTAGGAGAGAGCTAGTATAGGCAAGAGTAACAAAACCTGCTCTTGGTCGTGAGATTTGCCCAAAGGTACCTCTTGGAAGTTAACTTGCTTGCAAAGCATTTTAAGGTAAAGCTATTCCTTCACCCCGCTGCATGTTACTTATTAACTGTGGAGAACTGTTGGCATTTGAAAGCAAGCCATGGGTGAAGGCTTCATTAAAATACACTTTGAAAAACACATTCTGTGAGGTCATTTTTAAAATGCAAACTTTATATATATAATTTATACATATATATTCTGCAAATATAGCAGAAACAGAGCAAAACCCTGGCAAGTTTCTAGTAAAAACTGCTGTTTGCTTATCTGGATGAAAATGTATTTTAGTGTCTGTGTTCATATTTGCATGCGCTTTCTGAAAAATGTGACCTTCAAAACAAGGAAGAGGGGACAGGAAATGCAACAGCATCTTTTATTTGCTTGTTGAATTGTATGTTCATGTCTGTTCCCGTAAGTCTCGAAATGCCGTACTTTGTATGCACCATTTCGCCTTTACAGTGTGTCACCACAAGATAAGAAAATGAAACTAAAGTTTCTCTCTATGGCAGACCGAAGTTGGGACTGCAAGACTTTTTCTCTGTGTAAATGTTAGCCAGCTATTTGAAGATACACTGTTCCTGAAGAATATTAATTATGTACCAGGATTCAAGCCATAATGTAAACCCAGTTTATTTGGCAAAAACGGTACATATTGTTCTTCTCCTAGAGGAAAAATGTGGGGGTGGGGAAATCTAGCTCCTCCTCAAACAACTATATTTGTAAGTTAGAATGCTCGTTCATACTAATTACAGGAGCAAAGCCCATAATACGAGCAAAACTGCCTTGATGAGGATGTCGTGTGGTCCAAGGCCATCCTCAAAACCAGATTTGCTGTTTACTAAGCAGCAAAGGACCAAGCCTGATGTGAGGTGAAGCAGTTTGCTACCCTGCGGAACACACCTGGCTCCCTGAGAGCAAGTATCTGCCTGAACAGATCCAGTATTTTAGTATATTAATAGTTTGTCTTTACCGTTCTTCATACAAAGCCAGTAGTACCTCAGCAAGGACCACAGGCTGTCAGCAAGAAGTTGTCCGTGAGGCCAACACTCCATCTGGGAGTGGGAACACTCCATGCTCTAAGCAATTCTTGAAACAGCTCATCAAGAGTGGGACAGAACTGCCCATTGAGTCTGTCCTTGGGCTCTCTAATGGAAAATTGTTATTACAGGAATTGTGTTGTAGCAGCAGTATGTGCAGAGTGTGGATTTGTCTATGCCTGCAAAAGCACGCTTCATACATGCATTCTTGAAACCACCTCCTATCAAAAGCATGGCTTTGCTGAAATCATTAGTTTGAAATGCTTCCAGTACAGCTATGTCCCATTGCTTCTTCTCACCATTGACGTAGCTGTCAGTTAAAGTTTGGTTTTGTTTTTTTCATAGATGCAGCTGGGGTTTTTGCTGGTATGCAACCCACTAAAAAGCCTGTAGACTAGACCTATATGTAGCACACCTGACTTGAGAATCACAAGCAACTGATAATTAAAGCAATTTTGCTGGACAGTTGTGAAATTACAGTACTATAGGAGAAAATATATCAAGGTAAGAAGTGTTTCAATAATTTATTACATTCCAAAACATCTGTAGTTATATTTGAAAATACTCATGCTTGTGTTTATGCTTGAGATGAATTTTCTTGGGAATTTTAATAAAATTCTTTTAAACTGTTCTATAGCTAGGCAAGGATAGAACAAAAGGATCTCTAGGCACCCAGAAATGTTCTTGCTGCTTTTCATTCTGGAAAAGTAAAAAAAAAGTAATTGAAAATGCTTCCTTTTTGACATGTTTGGAAAAGAAAAACAAAGACATTAAAGAAACAAACACAGTGTAGATTTTAAAATACCAGTTTAATGAGATGTAAATTACCCCTCTGCATATGAGCTGAAGTCCTTTGTTCTCCAGCCGAGATTCACTTAAGGAAGCAGACAGTGTTTCTCTGTGGGCCTCCCAAAGGGCGAAAAGCTTTATACTCTCATCAAGCCTCCAAAGCAGCTCCGCTGTCATCAGCCTCGCACTCTTCAGTAGTTGATCTGTAGAACAGCCTCGACTGGAAAGTTTGCCAGTGTAGCTACAGTAGAAGAGCTGGTAAACCCTCCTAGAGACAGCATCCAATTTAAATTGCTTTAATAACTATGTATTGTTTATATCAGAACTGCAAAGGATGTTTTGCTGTTGAAAGTACATCTGCAAGTTTTTGTTAGCAAAGCTGTATTGATTGGTGAATGTTGTTATAGTCATGGTATTGCTAAATCAGCAAAACTTTTAAATATAAACCAGACCTCCATCGTCTGCCAGCCAGATTACTCCTTGTCTAGGTTACACAGGTCTCATGCAGCTTCCCTCACATTTATTCACATTTAGAGTTGTACCTTGATGACCTCTGACCAAATAACCATAAGTCTTTTATAAGTGGATTATCTCCTGTTTAGAGCTAAGCACCTGGGTTACTTCAAATGCAGAGAGCCTAGTTTTGTTCGTAAGGTCAAAATGTAGGAAACACTGGAATTACAGACTCGGGAAAGCAGAAAAAATTGCAGTTTACTATTCCAGTGTCTGGTGGTGAACAGAGCTCATTTGGAGATGCATGATGAAGGAACCATCTACTAGTATTTCTGTACTTATAAAATTCTGCATATTGTAACTTTTCTAATATGTTTTGGGTTTCACAGCCTCAGGAGTTCTTAAGACAATCTGACTATACTTAGTAAATGATCATTTGATAGGTTGATAATTAGGAAAAATTCAAATACTGACATACTGAAAAATATGTTTAGTATGTCTAGACAAACGTACGAACCTATATTGCCCTTCAAAGCTTTGCAAGGCAGTCCTGACAGCTTGTGATTTCCATAACAGTTTCATTGTGAGGGGCTCATCTTTACAAGAAGGCAGACAGACTACAAACAGCAACGAGCCAGGATCAAAGGCTAAGGATAGATACGGAAGAAACTGTTGAATATGCATATTCCTGCCTTTATCAATCTACACTAAATACCATGGCATAAAAAACAGATCTCTGAAATATTTTGGACAATATTATCAAAACTGGTATTTGGTACGTGGATGTGTTGCACCCAACAATGTCACAGTAGACTTTTGGGAACCACATCTTTATTTACACTATCTAGCTGGGCTACCAGTAAGAGCCTGACCGCAGCAGCTTGTGTTCCTGGTGCTAAAGACTTGCCAAATTCCCACAAACGCTTGTGTAATCTTTCAAAACCCTATGTTGTCACAGCTAGATTGTTAGCAGTACCCGAGTTGACATGCCACCAACTCACCTTCTGAAATGACATCTTGGTGGGTCTTGGGAGGACTCAAAACCCAGATATATTTTACTCTGGCACTTCTGTGTCATCTTCAGCTACCCAGGCAGATATTTCTTACTGTTCTGTGTTTCCTGTGACTGGGCGACATTTTGCTGGTCAAGGTTCTGGGTTGCTACAGAAACTGTCTCTGCAGATCCATTCAATCGAGCAAGGCTCTAGTGACAAGACTCATGCTTTCAGGAGGAACATAAATAATTCACATTTTTGCTGGCTTGCTCTCCGTGCCTTCCCTATAAGCAGGCTGACGGCTCAAAGTAAAGCAGCTGTGATTAGCTGGAACTCATACTTAGAGAGTTAAAGGCATGTTTACTAAAGTATATTATATTTTCAAAACATTTTGCTTCACAGCCTAATTTTTTTTGGAGAAGGGCAACACCAGCAAGCCTCTCTGTCAAACATTTTTCAGAAAGATAATGGGAGAGAGTCTTAGTTTAACTAAACTCAATCCTATCACATCACATCACACTCCACTGGTTGTCCCTTGCTGCAGTACAGCCACCAAGGAGGCAGCTGGCTTTCTGACTGATAAAGCACGCAGTCACGTAACACCATGGAATTAACCTGGAAAAGATCCCCTGGTGTTTCAGATTTGCCTGGCCATCCCTACCCGCCAGCAGCACCAGCTGTTGGCACAGATATTACTGGGTAACCGTAGCGGTGAAGAACTCACAACATTTAGGCTCTGTTTATGCATGGTGCTGGAACTGCTCATTAAAAATTGACGTTAAGCTGTATAACTTCTAAAATACTTCTACACACAAATTCAAAAGGATTCCCTCTGTACGAATTGTAAACCCTTCTCACTCTGACTTTTCCTGTCTATGCAAACTATCAGTCCAGTACTTCATCTATCCCCCTCTCAAGCACACTTCTGCTGTTGGGATCTGGGAGTTCAGCTCTTCCTTCTCCAACAACAATATTCCTTTTACAACAATTTTCAACAAATATGGGATGGATGTCAATGAGTATGGGATGAATAAATGTCAGTGAACATGGGATAGATGGGAGTCTGCAGCAGTGTTTCAGCAAGCCAAGTTCTTGTCCACCTTTGGCAAGTCAATCCCCCAAGAACTTTGTGAGTAAATTCCATGTAGTTAAATGGTATTTAAGTTGTATTTGTGTTTAACACGACTGCAGCTAGCCTGGCCTCTGCTGACATCATGGACTGACCTTTGTGTTATGTTACAGTGTGGTCTGAATAGAAGCACACTCTATGGTATGTAATCCATGTTAAAATAAAAAAGTCCTTTAGCACTTACATGTCATTTGCCACCTTCAGTGGTCAGCTGAGTCTGCTGGAGGTTGTGAGGGCCAGATCGTTGTGGTGGGAGCTGCCACCTGAATTACAGCCCCTCCTGCCTCCCCTGTCCCCCTCATAGCTGTGTCTGGCCGCGAGGTATTCTGTATTTTTTGATGCTTCTATGCATTGCCCCAGCTTACTAAATGTTTTCAAGTTGGTGTGAGAGAATGTATCTGCTTTTCCTAGGTCCCTTTTTAGAAATATTTCTAGCCTGCCAACTCTGCGGAGTAAACTATAAAGACACTGAAAAGCTCTAGACTGCTGGTTGGCATCTCCACTCTGAACAGGGACAGCACATGGATACGCATCAGGGTAAAGACCTATTCCAGCCATATTCATGCAACTGCCATTTCTGCCACAGAAAGCAGTTGCAAGGCATGACGGGTGATGGAAGGTGTGTTGTGATCCATTTTACTTCCCACGTCCTTTTGGGAAAACCAACTGCTCACTGGCTCCTCCTCAGCTTGTATCTGGCTGCCTGATCATTCATGCCTTAATGTACAACTTGGCACGGGTCCCCATTGAGTTTCAGTCCTCAAAACATTGCTCTGGTTGTCAAGTTTGTTTTGAATTTGAATCTCATCCTCCATTATAACTGTGTCCTTCACAGTTTTGCATTATGAGCAAATTTCATGCATGTATTTTCTATTCCATCGTCTGCATTGTTAGTGAAAACATTGAATGAACTAGGATAGACCCCTGTAGCCACCTTTCTGCATTGAACATTTGTGAAACCAGATTTGTGCTGACCCTGTAGGAGTTTCAGCTAGTTTGTTTCTGAGAATGCACCACAAGCCAAAAATTTCACTATCAGTTATCTGATATCTACTGCTTTTTGCTTATTTCTGAGTCTTGTTAGCCTGTCATAGAAAGAAATTTGATTGCAATTTCTACCTGATGCAATTTCTATCTGATGAATCCATGGTAGCTGCTGTTTCTCTCCTTGTTATTTTCCAAATGCTTACAAATAACTTTTTATCTGCTCCAAATTGAAGGTACTGAAGATCGCTGATCTTTAATTTGTTAACTCCAAAGACAAACCCATCAGATCCTGCTTCTTATTGATGGTATTAAAGTTACACACCTTACATTAACCCACTAGAAATGCTGGAAGTGATTTACGTAATGAATTTATGGCCTGCATAACTGCATACTTACAATGAGCGAGGATCTGACTAGCAGAGAAGCATCTGATCTTGGCACTAACACCACTGAAAAATCCATTGGAAAAAAAAGGCAATGCGAACACCAAGCTCTGAAAAGGAAGAGCTGTTCCTTTATGGAAGCAGACCCGAGTTTGTCCCTGCAGGTGCATTGCTCTGTTCTGCCAGTGAATCACTGATAAATATTTTCCAAGTACAATTACACAACCAGTTTTGCACCAACCCTATAGAAGTTTCAGCTGCTTTGCTTATGGGACTGTTATGTGAGACAAAAGCCCTACTGAAGTGCACGTTTTTAGTGCTTTTTTCCTCTCTAAGTATCTTTTTACCCATACAAGGATTTTTATTGGTTTGATAAGATTTTTTTTCAGATAAATTGATGTTGCAAATTTCTAGTGTCTTTGTTACCTACTGTGGGGGAAAAAAAAAAAGAAATTGAAATGTTGGCAAATATTTACAAGGGATTTAAAAATATATATATGTGTTGGGTTTTTTTAATTAAAAGCAAAGCTCGAGATTTTCTTTTAACAAAAGAACACTGTCCATCAGAAAATGCATGGTCTGACAGTGAGATGCAAAGTAGTTTTCCCCAAGGTCAGTAGATAAGGTGGGTGGAGTTCTTTCTTTCTAGCACATCAGTTAGATTAGAAGGAAGCTCCATTAATTGAATTTGATACTGCTCCTCAGGGCGTTTTTCTGGGAAGAAGTGTTGTGATTCTTGACTAAAAATCTCTTCTCGCTTGCCTGGAAGTGTCAGTTTTGGGGGTTGAGCTTTCACTACTAGCCCAACGATAGCTTTGAAGTGTGGTGAAAAAGCTCTGTGTGTCTACTGTATTGCAAAAGGTTTCCAGCATTTCTCTTGAGAAGAGCAAATCTGGTCTCGGGATGGCATTTTAACTCTTACTTACTTAACACAGCTGTGTTCCAGCAACATTAACACGGGATCTTGAGTAGGGGCCAAAACAGGTACCCTCTCTTTTCCCACTCCCATCCTGGATGGCTTGCACTGCTATGTATCTCCCTACCAACACATCTCTTCCCTCTCTAATTTTCAGTCTGGACAAGAAAACCCATGCATGGGTCAGAAAACAATTATTTTGGCAGTGACCTGAGCTTGTGTGGTCATTAAATAAAATCGTTGCTAGATCAACTGCAGAAACGCTTCCAAGAAACCCATCTCTCCTTATCCCACCCTGGACAGCCCTCCTGTATAAAATAATGTAAAAAAAAAACAAACCACAGTGGGCCTGACCCTGCGGCTGCTTATACTGGAGTAACCGTATAGAGGGTGGGGGAACTGCAGCATTATCAGCACATTATCTCTTGTTATCCGGAATAGGCTCTTCCCTGATTCTTCAGACAGGATTTTCCTGTTACTGTGTGTGGGCTGGAAGGTTTAACTACAGTCTGACTCTTCCTACTGCTACGATTGTAATTGTCTTCCAGGCATCTTTATGGATCTTGAGTAAGGAGGCATAAACCTGCTTGGTAGAGTAGTATTAGTGCTCTGCAAACCCAATCTTTCTAGGGGACAGCTGTCATCATCATAAAACAGCCAAGGGAGCAACAGCCCCTCAACCCTTTACATTAAGGAACAGTTTTTTACTTAAGCCTATTTTATATCTTGTAAGAAGATTAAAAGAATTAAAGAGAAACCAAGTGACCTGTTTAGTCCATTTAATATTAAGCATATGACACATAGCTTCATCTTATACAGGGCCAGAATAAGCAGAAGGACATGATTATATACCTTTTACGCTGCTTTTGAGGACTTCCAAGCTGAAATGTCCTGCCTGCATCCATCTCCAGAGGATCCCCAAAGCTTTGTAGTTGCATACACATGCCACCATCCCCAGTTCTTGGAAAAAACATCCGGTTTTGGTTGTAGCAGAGTAATTATTTCAATATATGAAGAGGAAAGCTACCTTGGCTGTGCTGCAAAGGTTTTGAGGAGGTGGAAAGTGCCTGGGGGGTGAGTGGGATGGGGCATGTGAAGCTGTGGCACCTCTGCAGACCCTGCCTGAGGGCTCCCGTACCAGAGCCAGGTGAACCAGCACTTCCTTCACCGATGGTCTGAGTAGACCCTGCTCCTCACATCAGCACAATGGTGGCACGTTGATGTGGGGGACACAGAGGGGACAGAGAATACGGCCTTGAAAGAGGGGCCCTGCAGCTGATCTGTGCCTGACAGCCCGCTCTCCAAGGCTGCAAGACAAAGTGGTAGAAGCAGGATGACTTCTTCACGTACTGGTGGTGCCTAAAGCCCTTGCCTTTCCAGCTGAGCCCAAGTAATGCCAAACTGAAGTGCAATCTTTTTAAGGACTCCATAGACACTACAGTAAAACAATTCTCTGGCTGACCTAAGCAGGGATGTTTCAAGAAGTACTCACAAAGTTCTTCTTCAGGACCATCATAAAAGTCCCGGGCTAATTCCCAAGTGCTTTTACAATCCCTTTGCCTGAGTTGCTAGCAGGGACAAAACTCCAACTACAGTTTAGCTGCACACTGTAGGGACATACAGCTGCCCAACATCCCTGTCTGTTTGCAGCATTGTGTTTGTCCAAAAAGTACTTCCAGTAAATATTATAAATCATAAACAATCCATAGTGACTTAACAAACTGTTCTCTTTACATTGGGAGCAGCTGGTACATTGGGATATACTGTGAGAATCAGCATTTGGAGATATGCCAAGTGCGATAGGAATTGGGACAGGTTACTAGCCCGGCCACAATCAGTTCTTGCTTTGAGGTGGGTTTATAGGAGACAGTACCGTGTTTGAGTAGCTTGGCATAATTTTAAACATATTTAGACGAAGGGTGAAAGTCGTGTATTTCTGTGCCTAATTAACCACTTCAGTGCTGTGAAAGGAGCCAGAGTCTAGCCCCATAATAAAACCAACCCTCAATAATCCATATATATATGTATATGCTTTATATTTTATATGATTTCAGCTGCAGTTTCAGTTAAGTCAATAAATCAGCAGATTCAAATTACCCAGTCACCAAGTTAATACAGCAGATAACCAGAATGTATACATACATACTGATGAGCTGGTGAACTGCAGCAGAACTCAGCAGTAAGCAGGCAGATTAGTAGGTTGCTCCAACAAAATCTTTTTAGATTCTCTCTATCTGCTTTTTCTTCCTGTTAGCAGAAATGCTGGTTTCTCCTTTTGCCCTTTCCCCCCTCCCTGCTGTCATCGCAGGAATAAGGAAGTATGCAGGTATCTATTTGTTTCACTCACACTATGCGAAACACTGCAAAAATTACACACTGGCACATAAATAGGTAGAGAAGCAGCAAATACGCTTTGCCCAAGCTCTGTATCTGTTATAAAGGGCCCCATGCTGCAAACTGTGCAAAGATACAAGCATTTAAAGGGACAAAAATGAGACTGATTAATATAGCCCAACAAGTTTGCTCTGCTGTGGTGCTTTAGGAGTCGTTCTCCTTTGCCTTGCCCTTTTATTGCTCTTTACCTCTGTACTCAACATGTGTAAATGTGAATGATCAGGAGAGCAACTTGATGCTTCCAGGCCAAAGTTTAGCAACAGGTTTAAATTCAAATCACTATGTTCTGCAATTTACTCTTGCCTTGTAAGTGTGCAAATCAATACACTAAGCATTGGGCAGGGGAATACCATTTTCAGCAGATAACTAAGGAATTCACATTATAATGCTGCAAGACATCTAAAGGCAGGCACCTCCTCATTTTAGAGGTGATAAACATATATAATGATATTAGCACTCTGATTGAGTCAGCTGATCTTTGAGGTGGACCTACCTCCAGTTTTCCCTTGAAACAAATGCCCCAAAACACAAAGCTCTCGACTTCAGAAATCAGATTTTGTTAAAACGTAAAGGAATAGTTTGGGGTTTTTTTAAAAAAAGAGAACGCTTCAAGTGAGGCAGACCAGAAACAGAAAGTTTCTAAATTAACTCCTTGTAGGGCAGGTCCTTTCTTTCAAATGCTTCTCTCTGTCCCATCCTACTCTTAAGAGGGTTTACGCAACTCATTGTGCTTAACTGCACCAAAGAAAAGAATCTCACCCCCTTTCCACAGGTCCAATCACGGCTGCAGCATCCAAGATCAGACAGAGGCAGCCTTCCTCCTGGTGCCAAAGAAACATCCTGTGTGTTTTATTATATACCGTGTTCCAGAGAACACGACATATAGTAAAAATGAAGAGAACAGGTACTACCCCGCAGGCTGAAAAAGGAGGCCGGATGGCTGTGGCTGTTTTGCCCTGCAGCAGTTGGTTAGATGCTCTACGTTAATTGCCTACTTTGTCCTGTTTCAAACTGGCTGTGTCTCCAGGTAGGTGTTCATTATAGGTGAATATATTTGGCAATTTTATGTTGATTTATGCAGGTAAATGAAGGCACGCTAGCGAGTCCATAGCACATGAGCATATTTATAATTTATGAACAGCTACATTCTCCATATTGCAAGATAGGTATCTACCACGCTCATTTTGTCGGGGATGTTACAGCCTGTGTAATGTAAGGGATGTAGGTAGTCACTTTGGAGATGGATGCAAGAGGCTGGTGATTTCACAGCAGAGCTTCTGTATGCCTTCAGAGTTTGTGACACAGGTTGCAGCCTGATGAAGTAAACGCATCTTGTCCCCAATGTATGGGATGCATAAAAAGAGTGAATGCACAAACATGAATCTCACAAAGCACATTACTTACCTAATTTACTTACAATTTCACCAAACTGATTAAAAACAAAGCAATGCTCTATATTTTATGTCATACAGGCTGCAATTTCAGTTAAATCAGTAAATTAGCAGATTGAAATATCCAGTCACCAAGTTAACATGGCAGATAAGCAGGTCACATAATGAAAAAAGTCATTATTTTTTTAACCTTATCTTAGAATGTAATGAAGGTCTGGTTTTCTTTTAGCCAGAATAACCCAGCTACTATTTAGCTAATATTTTATTGACATAGTTAACATGTCACTGGAGGACTCTGTCATTACTGGGCATAGGTGGCTGTTGAATATTAAGTGTATATTTTGGTCTTAGGCCAGGTAAATGATCCAAGCAGATAACAACTCCACCCATGCTCAGCTCAGCAAAGTACAGTTATACAAATGCCTGTGCCACATCTTTAAATCTCCCTGTTAATACATGTTAGCAGTTTGATGTTGTTCTTTGCTATCACTATGCAGTAACACAGAATTTTTTTTAACATGTAGATAGATGATGGTTGAATCATTTCCAACAGCAGTTTTCAAATAGCACTGGCTTTTTCACTGAGAAGAACATACCAGTGACAGAGTGCTTTCCATTTTTAGCAACTGTAAAAGATACAGTTCACCCTCCTCCTCTCTGACTGTGGCTTAATGACACAATAAATCCAACATTCGAGTCCTTAGTATTAGATCAGATATACTGTAACCCACTATCCAAGGTGCAGATCCAGCTTTCACTCATGCTGTCAGTTAAAATTTCTTTAAAAGTTTTGTTAGTTTAATTTCGTACTGACACCCTTAATGCAACTACAGCTACTGCTCTCTCTGTGCCATTGTCACTTTATATCAGATATCAGCTACCAGCTGTTATAAAACTCTTATGAACTCCATACCATAGATACTCAATTCAACAGGAACGTGGTCGTGTGCCCACACCTAACCAGAGCCAAACCCATATGCTTGGGAATCCACTAGTGCAGGGATCCAGTAAGAAAAATGATGGAAGCAGCCTCACACATGCACTGCACACACACTAAAAATAATACATGCTTTCACTGAGGAAAAGTTAAAAATAAGAAGTTCAAGCAGCTGTTTGATTTCTTAGGATCTCTCTCCTTAAAGTCACTCTGAGATTTTACCAGATTAGGTGTTCTTTTGTAAGGGTGAAAGGCAGAGTGTGTAAGAGTCTAGATTGAGAAAACTTAGCCCTGGCTTCTGGCTGAGATTGGAAATGCAACACCTACATCATTATCAATTTTGTTTTCTAAAAACAATTAAAATTTCTTCAGCCTATTATCTCCTTACCTCCCTTCTTCTCTTGTCAATCACTGTCATGTTCTCAGCATTTTTAAAGCGCTCCATATTTTTATTGTGAACGAACAGAAAAAGTAATAAGAGCTCACAGCTCATCTTGTTAGCGTTTGACCTAAAAAACACAAGGCTGTTTGGCATTTTATAAGAGGACATTCCACTCATAGCTAAACAAAGTTTTTTTGTTCCAGTTATCAAGGGGCTTTTGAAAAGCCTCCCATGTTCTTCCCTGTGTATGAGTGAATATTCAGGCTTGGGAAGACATGGCGCTATCAATTTTGGTTGTAGTGTTTCAGGGGAGAGTGAGGAGAAGAAGAAGGAGAAGAGAAGTGGCATAATGACTGCTTTAAGTCAGTTCTTAGATTCCTGGCTACTTGTGTTCAGTTAGATTTCTGGAAGATACAATTGCTCTGTGCACTGCTTAACATCTCCACTGCTTTAAGATTGATCTTTGTATATTAAAAAAAATGGCATTTTTCATACACTCAAGTTTTGCACTGTTAATTTGTCTTGGAAGACTGACACGTCTGCCCCAAGCCACCCATGACCTGTCGGCAGAAGGGCAGTGAATGATATTTTCATGTGCTGTTGTACCAATTTGTACTTCCTTCCTTTGTCATAGAAGCTGCAGCATGGGTTGATTCAGTAAAGAAACCAGACCCTGTAATAACTGCAAAGAGTTCTAATCATTACAGTCCCAGCTGTAATGCTTGTCTTATTTCAACTCAATAGAATGAGTGGAGTTTAAATAGCATGTGCATAGATGTTCTTACTATACTAAATCTCTTTCCACAAGACAAAACATCTTCTTAGCATTGCTGCAAGGCAGAGACAAGACATCTGCAGGAAAGAGTAGAGCTTGTTTTGCTGATAAGAAGCTGCTTTTTGAAACAGAAGTAGCCTTTCCTCCAAGCATGCGTTCTTTTCAAACATGTCACAATTTCCCTGTTACTAAAGCCTGTCCTGTCAATTCCTTCCTTGTTGATTTTGGCAGAAAGTTCTTCCAAATCAAGTAAGTGGTGACAAATCTCTGCTCTAAGAAAGTAAGATCCCACTGGGGAAGCTGAGCATAGCCATGAAAATGTTCCACAAGAAAAACCATCATGTCGCATCCTTATTTTCCTTGTCAAAGATTTTGCGAAATTCTGTGCCTTGATGAAGCAACTGTAAACTGTCAATATCCAAAGGCACTGCATTTCAGATCTGGAAAATTGTTGGCTCTTTTACCCTCCTGATGCCATTTGACTTGTTCCATCTTATTTCCTCTTTCTCTGTAGGATAATATCTAAAAAAGACTTGGTTCTAGGCCAGCACAAGGGCTATACGACTGGCATATAGATTACGCACATTTTCACGCCCTATCAGCTGGGTCCAGTGGTAGGCAAGACCAGTAAGTGACTTATGACACTGTCCAAGAGATGAACACAATGTCTCACTGGCAGAAAGGAATTAACAACAACATAGCTCTGTGGTCTCCAGCTATTTGTCAACATCAGACTGCATAGCCACTGAAAATGCAGCTCTTTAGCCAAGACATTATGTTTTCAGAGTCAAAGTTAAACTAAACTAAGCCACTGTGAATAAGACCATCCAGCCTGCTTTACCTAAGCTTCTGCTATATTCTATAGAGAAAGGATAAAATACCCAACTGTGCAAACCTGACGAAAGAATTTACATTATATATTCACACCTACTCCGTTTCATCCCTTGAAGGGTCAGATGTCATACTGCTGAGTTTTCAGTGGCATTAGGGGCTCTCTCCAAAAGACAGTGAAATACAATCTGGTGGAGCACTGCAATATCTACTTTCCAGCTGAATCCAGACTTTCTTGGGCCCCTGGACTCCTTACACTACAAGAGGATAGTTATGTGCCTTGGCATGCAGTAAATGCAAGTAATTAACACCCAAAATAAAGAATTAATTAATTTAACCCAAACTACACACAGCTCATTTTTTAGCAATTTATTGTAATTCAAATCAGCAGTGATGTAGCTCAAACCTTTTCCCTAGAAAAGGGCAGTAATTCATCCAAAACCGATAAAACTGAGACTAGTTCAAGTAAAAACTGTTGTCCGGTATCATCAATCCAAATCTTTGGGGACAGGTAGCAAACAACAAAGAGCCTGTACAGGGAAGGCTAAAGGCTTAGAGATGACTCAGTATTTCACTGCGTCATTGCAAACAGGAAGAGGCTATTTCATAAATCATGGGGCATTTCCATAACTTGAAAGCCCATGTATTTACTAACAGGTCATTACAGCAAGGAATCACACACAAGATTTTCCACATTATTAACCTCAAGCAGGGTGCAAGTGCTGGGCACACTTAAACCCTGCAGAAAGCTCTATACGGTCTGGCGTAGCTGGAAACTGTTCTGGAAGAGTCACAGCATATGCTGGTGTCATGAATACACCCTGTGTCTGCAGTAACCTTGTCTTATCCTCCTGACCCTGTTCCTCTAATCCCTTAATCATTCTTGTGGCATTTCTCTGCATTCAAATACATCAAACACCCTTCTTGTCCATGAGCACCATTTTGGAAACTGGTTCAAAAGGTTTGATCCCTGCAGAAGAGGAGGGTGCGAATCCTACTTCTGTGTGTTTGACATTGCCTATGTTTTGTGGAAGGGAAAGCCAGAGGTTATTTGCTGTCTGTAGCCATTATGGAAGATGTCTGTTCAACCTTCTCCTTGAGTTGGTCACTAGGCTGCTTTGTTTTGGCAAACAGAGACAAATGTTATCTACTCTAGTAGACACAAAGGCCTCACCTGTGCTACACTTCTGAAATAGTTAAAAATTAAGACTGCTGGTACTCAGTTTTTCTTAAAATTAAAGAACTTTAGATAGGAATTCCATTTTGAAAACATAGTTTCTGAGTGGTAAATAAACTGAAATCAAGGATGGGATTTTTTGAATTTTTGTTCAAACCTTTTAAAATTACTGAAATATGTGTAGGAGAATTCTCAACAGAACATCTAATACAGAATAGAAATCACTGTATATTAGAATATCATAAATTTTCCATCATCACTTACTACTACCTTTTATTATGTACAGCTTCCTAACAGATCTCCATTCAACAACAGCCTGAACTACTTACACATGTTCAATTGGTCCCATGTGGAATTCCACTGATTTCAGAAAAGTTAATGACTAATTACGTAAGTAACTGTCACACTTGATGCCATTGGATGTGAAATCAGATTCATAAAATCTATTAAGTGTCTACAGAGCTTTAAAGATGAGGCAGAGTATTACCTGATATTAGTAACACCAGCCTGTAGAAGCAGTGGGTGAGATGTATCTCAGCTAGATGTGTAGGTTAGAAGTCTAACTTTGAGCTAGTCTAACCTCTGCTCCCGCTGTAGTCAACAGAAAGCAACAGACATCTCAAGAGACAAATTAGTCTCCCTGTAACACAAGCATGAGAACTGAGCCCAGTCCTGTATAATAGTTACCCGTGTAATTACTGTCTAGTCATTAACTGTCACACATAGTGGGACTCCACATGAGAATAATTATACATGCACAAGTGTTCTTTGGGATCCGGCTCCTGCTAGCTTGTGTGCTGTAAACTTAGATTCCTAAATTAGGATAAGAGGTATTGTAATCAACCTTGGGATGCATGCAGTCCTCTCCACAGAGTGTAAGCAAAGCCTAAGCACAGACTGGGCATCTGTTAGGTGTCTGAAGTTCGGCGAGATGAATTCCGTTCACTATTAGTGTCTTAAGTTTCAATCCCTAATAAATGCTAGAACACTGACAACTTATTCACAGAGTTATTTATTTCAAATACTTTGGTCCTAGACTGCAGCAGTTCACAATCAACAGCAACATTATCTCAAACCTGTCTTCTTAAATGGGATTATTATAACGCTTGGTTATTCTCATCTGGAAGAAAAATGTCAAAGCAAAATAAAGAGTGACGAAAAGCTCAAATGAAAATCTTTGTTAAAGACTTCATTTCTTATAATTAGTAACTACAGATAAATGGAGGATTAGGAAATCAAGGCTGCACTAAGGCCATCACGCTCAATATTCAGCCTGTAAAGTGTTTAAACATCAAAGCAATATATAAGCGGTCTTACAGCCACCCTCTGCTGGCAGAGCCCCACAAGGACAGTGGACCAGCAGCTAGAGCAGCCTCTCTGATTTCAAAGCCAGCAGAGATCAACACCTCTGACCTGCATTTTGCAGCACCGTGTAGTATTTGGCTACACTGAAGCCTTCAGAGGTGTGACTCGAGTGGTGGGGAGCTGGGGAGACCGAGGGTCGAGACCCGCTCTCTGCCCGCTAGTGTTACAGACTGCCAGGCGTTCTGCAAGGGGGACCTCAGCCATGCCCTCACGCCCCTTACAGCTGCATCCAGCCCAGGTTTAAACTTACAGCCGCATCCCTAGCAGAGTCTGCGATGGAGGAAGAAGATAGGAAGAGAAGGATTTAGGACTGTTAACATGATCCGTGTTCTCTTTGCTGCTCTGCAGGCTAAACAGGTGGGCTACGAAACTACAAACCCTGCCTGAACGTTGACTGTATAAGCACATGCATGCATTCATTTTATTTAAAATAAAATGCAAATCTAATGTTCCTGTTTTGAAAATCAGGGCTCCTTTTATGATTTTTACTGTTTTCTAAAGAAATAACACAAAGCCACACTATGTCTTGGACTTAGAAATGAGAACATATCCAATGATGCCACAAACTGGCTATGAAAATGGATGAGTGGTTAAAACTTTTTCAAGGTTCAAGAAGGTACATTTTATCAACAGATGGCTTCCAATATAATCTTTATTAAAGTGGGAGTGGTAGTTGGCTACATTTATGAGTGCATTAAAATGGGGGGAACCCTGTAGAGGTACTGCTAAGTATTTGATTCTCCTTTTAAAAATGTTGTCAGCTCATTTTCCAAGGGATAATAGTTTATAGACAGAACACTGTAGGCATAACATTGTAAGAAGGGCTGGGTTTGCTCAGCCTGCTGACAAGTTTTGGCACTATGGTATTTTGGTGGTGACTGGTTGGTTCCCAGCAATACCGTGGTTCTGCATCTTCACTGGGTATCTGCAAAACGGCACTTCTGTCTTTGAGGTATTTGAGGCAATTGGTTGTAGAGATGTATTTATCCTCAGGTGTAATCAGTTTAGGAAATGGAAGGTACTACTTTAAATTTTTTAAATGCAAAGGTTAAAAATATGAAACTCATCACATGGAGAGCACTTTTAATCTATCTTTTAAGTGTTATTACATCTCTTCCCTCCCCCCTTCGCCAAAGATTCAATGGGAACCAGAAGACTTTGTCCCAGAGAGAAGAGATGCCAGGGTAGCAGCAGCGAGATATTCACACAGGCATCCTCCAGTGTAAAACATGGTCCTGAATTATAAATTATTTGCCCACTGAACGCACCAGAAGAGGATCGAGGTCCTCTGAAGTTTGAACTCAGTAACTCTTGTGGTTTATGACCCAATTTTAACATTTGTTATTCAAATATTCCTGTCATCTAATGTGGATACATGCAGGTGTAATATAAAACATGAAAGAAATGCCTACTGAGAAATGTCATTTATATGCCTTTGCATAAAAAGTCATACTTGTACAAAATGGAGAAATGTAATTGATTGTTAGTTACACAGAATATGTAGGGATTCTCTGGGGCTGAAATGTGTACTAAAAAATAATGGAAATGGGTCAAACATGTCCTTCCCATCAACACCTGCCCTGAAAGTCCCTTAGAAAAAGTGTAGAGCCACCTTCACATTGTTAGCTCATCAGGGCCTTCTTACTCAGCAGAGGATTTCAAAACCCTAACACAAGATTACCACGATAGAGCCGTGGAAGAATAAGTGGTCATGGTGCCGCTAAAAAGAGATCAATTCACATAGGGGGCTTTGTCGAATTTAGGTCACACGTGAGACTTTACAAAGGTATTTCTTGGACCTTGTCCACATTAATGTCCCCTTTGTTACAAACTGCGTAAGGACCTGAAAAAAGTTAATCTGATGGCACACCAAGAAACATACAGGCCTCTTGCATCTGAAGACTGCATGTACTAAAGGGCCATATTAGAGCAGCTGTTGTCAAACAGGAATGGGAGTGAGCTTCAGGAAGGGGGACACAGAAGACATGAGGACGGAAAGTGACAAAGGTAGAAGATAGCACCTCTTGAGACTGGTGTCCCCTCACCTCCTTCACCATAGGGTGCTGCTGTCCCACCACCCAGGGCAGGGGGTAGATGGAGGGCAGCATCTGATCAGACCCCTGCACCGGCTCTGGAGCTGTTCAGGACATCCCAATAGACAAGCAGGAAAGGAGGTCTTTTTCCACCAAGCTTTCTTTTTTCTTCTTTGTAATGATGGGACGCAAGAGCCAGAATTCTGCAGTCGCCAGAATCACCAGCTCCACACAGCTGAACAAATGGGGAATTATCCTAGGGCTTCTCACACGCATCAGGGCATAACCTACAGATTAAACATCGAGTGCGATGTATTATGTATGGGTGATGGGGAGATAATACAGAGAACGAAAAAAAACAGTTTGCAAAACCTGTGTGTTGGCACAAAGCCTCCCTTAACACCTGTGTATTAGCTAGAAACAAAATTGTGACCAAAACCAAATGTCATTTGTGGGTAGTGGACATCAGCAAAATAATGCCTTGCATTCCCTGCTATGCCACTGACTGCTGAGCAGTAAATTCAGGAAAGACTTGGGTAGCCATCCCTTTGCATCCCACAGAGGCGAACACTACCTGAGAAGCTGTGCACATAAAGCACTACTATGGCATAGGGAGAGTTCAGGGTGCACGTTTCTTTTGGGAGGAGTAAGACTGGTAAATTGACTGTACCCAAGAGGCAGAGCCACTTCTACCAGAGAGCATGACTCAATATTACAGGGAGGCTGGCATATCCCAAACCCAGGATCTTGGCCATCATGATTTGTACCTAAATTTACCTTCAGATAATGAAGAACTGACTATAGCGAAAGGCTGGGATAGCTGAGATACCGTCAAACCCATGTGAATGAGGCTGCAACTCTGAACGAATGGCAGCAACATCAGCCATTCTGGAGAGCTGCAACACTGAAGTGTTGACACAAACTGTGAGAGACCCCACACATACCTGCCTCCACAGCCAGGCATGTCACGTGCCCCAGTACTCACGACAAGGTGAATCTGCAGCCAAATAACCTTCTCAAGGATGAGAGTTTAAAAGATAGACATGATTAGAAATTTTAACAGAACAAGATGATTGACAAACTGTATTTGTTGGGGACCAGACTGTCACGTTCAATCCATTCTCAAGAGGGAACTGCTCCATCCCAGGGGTCTGTTGGCAACACGAAGATCCACTATTTTTCTGTGATTCCCCTGGCTTGTTTATATTTTGTAAATTGTTAGTTGTTAATTTAGGGATTATTAATATTAATGTATCAATACTGTATATTTATTTATACAGTAGTGTATATAAATGTATTTAAATATACATGTATATGCCTGATGTTTCCAGGTATGTATTTATAAATATATTTGCACTATATTTATCAATTATTATTGTATAAATTAAATGTATTTATTCATAACGAAAAGTAAGCAAATTCATTTGTTTTCATTGGACCTCTAAACTAAACTGTCTTTCCTCACCCACTTGTTTCCAGGAGGTAGCACTGGAACAGCGGTGGCTCCAGTCACAATCTGCCCTGGAGATGAGAGATATCAGTGGGCAGGAATTTGCAGGAGGCTAAACAGACCTCACTGATACGAGCTAGTAAAGCACGACTGCCCTTCCTTCCCGGTGAGACGTCGTACCCCCTGGGCTCTGCAACACCCTCCTGCCAATTCACATGAGGATTGCATCTGCCTCTACTTCTCCTCATTTGTTTTTCCAGAACAGTTAACAGCAATAATCTAACTCTTAGGGGACGCAATTACTATTTTAGCCAACATTCGCCAAAGCAGAGCAAGTACAGTGAAGCTACTGCACATGGCACTCTGAAACAGTTGCCACCACATCATCCTCATCAGAGGACAACGTTCACCATTATCAGAATGGAGGCAGTAAATCATATTTACATTAAGAGCTTACTGTAGCGAAGCTGACTTCACTTATATCAGGAGCACTGCAAAAATGTTGATGTGGAAAACAGATTAGGTTTTTGATCTATGTGAAACATTTTAGTGCCTGTCTTTTTTGCAGATCTATTCTGCCATTAAATATAAAAGGGATATTTGGCTACACGTGCAGGGGTAACATACAACTCCCTAAGCGTGAGAAATTAGTTCCATCATAAAAGACCATAGTGGTACACACAAACTCCCAAACTTAGGGGAAAACTGCTCCACATCTTAGTCCAGCTCTCTTCTCCCACTGGGATTTGTCTGGACCACATTTAGCAATCACCAGTGCTGCTTACAGATGTCAGGGTTTCTCGAGCTGCTGCTGCCTGGTCAGAAGGCTACACACAGCAAAACATCTGGCTGGGTGATGAAACCTGAAGCAGAAAAACACAGTTAACAAGGTGCACGAGGGACACTGGGCTGATGCTGCTCCTGCCCCCCAAAATAAACTGCAGCCTTCGATGCACGATTTAATGAGACAGAGGCTTCAGCAACAAGCCCAAGAACTTCTGACTTCTGCTGTGTACCTGGCCAGCTATTTTTAGTGCCATGTTGCAAATGCTCTAAACCAGCTCAATGACTTTCTCCAGGTTTTTAAAAGCTGTGCAACTACCAACCTCCTGTGCTTCCACCCTGGGCCACAGAAAAACACACACAGGGCAGAGCATGTGCTTTAATACCCTGACTAAGACACCGATAGCTCATTATGCTGCTCCAGATAGTCGTGCTGGCATGAAAGGGAATGGTGTACTGTGGCACAGGAAGGGAAGGGGCAACATATAACACCAAACTCTTTAAACCAGCAATGCCACCACAGCCTCGGCATCAGGCAACTGTATTTTCTGAGGGCTCGAAGCATGGAGCTCAGGTATTACACCTCCGGGGAATGTACGCCCAAAAAGACTCTATTGGATACAAAACTGATACTCACAAATCCAGAACCTGAGGATAAGACTGCTTTGAGCAAGGTAGCTTAAAGAGTCAGCTTCATACCTCTCTGCTGGTTTTGAAAAACCTCTCCTATATTGCAGCATGTCAGACCTATGAAGACATGAAAAACCTATCCTCACCTTGAGAGCCCTAGGTCTTGTGTATGTGGAACAGCAAGGTTCAGAAGAGATTCTGGGTCATGCAACTCAGTAAGTAAAGTGATCAATCTTAGTGTGTCCATTTTTAAATCTTCGCAAGAGCAGCATAACGCTATCTTTTTCATAAAGTCGTGCAACAGGAAACCAAGGGCTGTAAGAGTAGCCATTGAATTCACTGTGAGGAAGCAGGCTTGTGTAAACCTGACCTATGTGGACTGGGGCCAAGACATAAGGTTTAGCTGCTTACTAGCAGTCCACTAAATTATATCCTTAGGACACTGCATGTAAATAACTTGACAGAATGGAGCAAGTGAAACCACGAGAGTGGAAACTTGGCCAGGAACCTGAGGTACTTACTGTCATTACCAGTTTTCCAGGAAGAGGTATTTGCAGAGAAATGGCAAAACAAACAAACAAACAAAAAATAATCAGGTAGTGGAAAAGAGCTAACCAGTGATGATTTACAGACAGGCTAAAAGTCTGGGTAAACAGCAGAGTCCAAGGCAACGAAGAGAGCAAACTCAGGGAATTCTGGCACAGGAGACGCTATCAAATGATGCTCTCCTTGGAACTGCGTGCTTTTTCACAGTGCGGAGTTACTTACCCAAAAGGAAATGGTTTGTGTGCATTAAGGAACACTCTGACTGTAATACTGTTGTTTACGTACTCACACTACCAAAGCTTGTATTTTAAGCTGAAAAATATAGGAAGCAACATGTAATTTTGCACCACTGCATCCAAATAGCTGGAGAACCTGAGAACACTATCATGCATAATCAGGGACTCCAGCATATCAATTTAGTTGCAGGACTTTCTTCAAAAACAAATAATGGTGCATAATTTAACACAAAATTCCAGTAAATTTGTGTCTCTGGTTATGGCTTTCACGCTCCCCGCGTGTCCCAACACTTTTCCCCTACAAACCTCACAAAAACAGGGACAAGAAACAGTGTTGGAAGATTGCCATAACTGAAGGCTCACATTGCCTTTGTCACAGCCTTCATCGTTTCCCCAAACGTATTCTTTCCACAAAGGTATTTTTAGCAGGCTTTTACTTTCAGCAGAGTTTATGTCACCCTTCAAAAAAATGCCCTGCTGCTTTCCCCCCCCCCCTTTTTTTTTTTAATAGAGTAAAAGCTAGTACCATGCTTGAGGATTTGTCAGCTTATGGACTACTCATCTGGTACAGACACGCACATTGCCTGAATTGTATCAGTTACTAACTCCGGTTTTCCAGTACAACAAAACCAGACCTTTCCAGGATTCGTGGCCAACTGAGTGAGGTCCGCACCTATCATAACTGCAGCGTGATACCCCGACCTCTTTATGCAATACAGGCTTTTATCGAGTGTTGTGCTGAAGAGGGCAGTGCACACACAAAGTACATCTGAACCAGCACAGCCCACGTGTTTTGCTGTTCCACGTGGAAGTGCTCAGATGCACCCGCTGTGCGTATTACAGCTAGAACACAGGCAGTCAGAGGATTTACACTCAGCCCTGGAGCCCATCCAAGTCATGTCTGCGTTAAGAGTCTGCAGCAACCCACGGGTGACGAAGTCTTTTCATCTTCAGAGCAGTGCTGCAGCCAGATAGCTCTGCAGGAGTTAGATGGAGCAAGCAAAGCTGTTATTTTTGTATCAGGAAATACGCTTATTTAGAAGACAAAAGCTGAAGCCATTTAGGTGGTTCTGAACTGGATAGTTGTGTATACGCTCTCAATGGAAATGTGGTCTGCCTACAACTCTATGGGACCGTATTCAGTGGTCATCTTAGGCCATCCCACCTAAAGACAGATACCCATACGTAGCTAACAGCTGCAGAACATACCCAACTTTTGGATCTCCTCCATTTAGCAAGTTTTGCCCACTGCAAGTGTGCCTTCCCAAAGTGGAGCTTCCCACAACTGGAGTCTCTTGTATTTGAAACACTGGCAGGTTTTCCAAGGCCCATCACACTGCCCTGACCAGCACTTTTAAGTCCTCTATTCCCATGACCTTCTCCAGTATCTAAAATAATTTCCTGTTTTCAGTATTAGGTGAGCTGTTATTTAAATTCAAGGGAGTTAAAAGCTGCAGAAGAAACAGTTTTGCTCTCTACTAAAATGGTTTCTTACAGATACCAGTTCTTATGAACCCAGGGACTTGCAGTAGCCTGCACACCCCTTCCTGCTGTGTAACTGCTTTTGAACTGCTGCCATGTTTCAGTTGAAAAACATTGTCCGTGCTACCTGAAGAGGTTCTTGACTGCTCTTAGAGCACATTTCTTGGGCTGAAAAAATAAAAAAAAAAATAAAAATAACAGTTTATAATTAGTCACTAGGATTATTTTCAGATAAACTTTAGAAACTTTTTTGGCTATGCAGAATACTAGGTTCTTCCACAAATTGGTTTAACAGCTGCCTCCCCACAATTGCATTGAGAACACTTAAAACGGCACAGAAGCCTTCCAGTCTTACCTGTGTTTTCCCAAGCTTTCCCTGTTGAAGAACAAAGTAGACAACATGTTTCTGTATTGTTATCATTAAGATACTTGGAAACAGTAACACGATATAAAAGTACTTACCTGTTCTACCCAGCTGAATTCACCCTCTCACCTTTCACCTTGCAGCTCCAGTAACTCTTTGGGAAACAGCTCCATGGAAGACAATTACTACCATAAAACCTTCATAGCAGCTTCTTCAACCTCCAGAATCTGAGCAGTAACTTCCATGTGAAAGAGTTCACACCCTTCCCCCGTAGGCTTTGAAGTAAGCAGTTGGTCAGTGACGCTTCAATTCTCCTCCTTCCTCCAATGGGACTGTGGACAGCTAAGTTTTATAGCTGGGATAATTAAGGAAATGGGATTTTAAAACAACTTATGTGCAAAGACTAGCACAGATCATATCAATCACCCTTAGAAACCATATTCCACTCCCTGTTTGACTGCACATGAAAATCTTTTCATCCAGCATACTAGGAATTATGTAAGGCCTGACAATTAACTTGCAAGAACCAACACAACCCCAACATCCTGCCAGTTCTCCACAGTGCACTGACATGGATGTTGACACCATGACAGCAGACTATCTGACACCTTAAAAATTATGTTACCACATATTTGTACACTTAATCTCATAAATGCATGTATTTCTCACACAGACTGTAGAGCTTGTTTTGGTATACTATCCAGTCAAGGCTCAATTTACAGCATCCAAATCCTTGAAGTTTTCATGAAGAGCAAGAACTTGTCACAATGAAAGCCAAGATAGGAAACCAGGCTTCTACATATGAACTTAGATTAAAAACTTAGATTAAGCAATTTCTTCTTTGAGCAAAGGCATCACACATTCCTACTTATCCCCATCTTCTGCATCCCTCCTGCGGGGTCTTCCAACCGCTTCTCCTCATCTTCAGGACACTGGCTGGTTGCTTACCTGAGTCTACAGTGACCAAAATCACTTTAGTAACACAGACAACCCATAGTTTCTGCAGTGTAGGATGTCAGCATAGTAGTCGAAGTACAGACAAATGTTATCAGCTTCATCGGCTCAGGACTATACAGACACTGGAGTAAGTTTTCATTAACAGTATCAAACCGGAGTATACCCACATATTTAAGAAATGCCAGGGGCAGGCTTTGAATTCTATCATCACCCCATGTCTTTTTGTAAGAAATACTGAGACAACACTTATTTCTGCAATAGGACTGTAAGCTTCTTGTGGATCTTGCAATTAAGACCTGTTGAGTCAGAAGAAACTTGGACATTAGCACTTCCAGGTGAACAGAGTATCCAAGTTTGAGACATGTAAAACAGGTTTCATCATTAACATCTGACAAGCTGTGACCACTGAGTAAGATCCATACACTGACAAGTATCAGACACCCCCAAACTGATGAAAGTGAGCTATACACACACAGAAAACTGTTTTACTTGTCCCTTGCAGCAGGCATTCATTTGGGTAGTTTCTGAAGTCAATTCCTTTTTTCAGTATTTCAATATGCTATAACAACTCTTAGCCAAGACATCAGTGGCATCAACATCTTTGGATAAAGAAACACAGTATAAACAACGAAATAAAATTATCTGTACAGCAGGATGCATCCTTGTCTCCTCCCCAGAACAGCAGCACTGACACAAGGGGTAAGGGGAGGCAGAGAGGGGAATCAACGCAGGTGAAACCAATTGTTTCTAAACCAGTTTAAATAACAAAGCATACTGTCATTAGGTCAGCAGACTATCTTGGATAACGATTTCACATACATGTTTTCTGCCAGTTATAGAAAAGACAATAAAGCTCCTCCCTCAATTATCCCATTGCAACACTTACCATCACTACTTGGGTACCAGCTACACAAATGTAAGTATAGGCTTAAAGTCTACAGTGGGCAACTGTTGTGACAGAAGTCATCACGCCACTGCCCTTCTTTTTCACCCACAGCACACCTAATCTAAAGGTATCTGTGTAGAGAAGCAGCAGAAGTAGAGAAGAAATCAAAGCAGCTGTAGTTGTAATTTGGAATTCTTCAGATGTATGCAACTATTACTGAAAGTTATAGTAGCAACAGAGCATTACAATCCCACCACTCCTTTTCTTCAGTGATTAATATAGCAAAACTGGACAACCTGGGGGTGGGGAGAAGCACCTCTCATCCCAGGACACCAGACTTTTACAGGAAGGCAAGTAACTGGTTCAGATTCTTTAACGGGAGGCAGCTGGATTTAGAGAGATAGCAGAATGGCACGCATTGCTGTAGTATCAACAATTCTTGAAAGGCTGCAAGGTTCAGGTTAAGTAACTGCATCACAGAGCATCTCATGACATCCTCCGCCACTCAAGTGTATCGTGGGGCAAACAGACTACTATATCTGTGCAGTTATTGTGAGGCAATATCCTGAGCAAATGCATTGTACTTACCTCCAGGAGGAGCCAAAGTATGAAATAAAAATGTGTATCCCCATTTTTTCCTGAGCTATACCACTACTACACTTTAGCCAAGACTTCCAAGGACCCTGCAAAACTCTTCACAACTCTTTTCAATGGAGTATCTTCTTGAAATAAAAGAAGTACTTTATTTCACAGGAATCAGCTGTAACTAGAAAAGGTGTTATTTCAGAAGCCATGCAATGTTTTTGAGTGTCTTCCCTTCCAGTTTTGAGCAAAGATCTTCCACACGTTACTTCAGTGAACTCCAGTTCCCTTAAACCTAATAGAGATTTAATTAATCTGTCATTTAGTGAACTGATCATTCTCCATTCCCCAACACAGAGACTAGCCCAAACAGGGATGATGTTCAGTACAGGAAAGTCTACAACCCACTGCTCAAAATCTAGCCTACCTCCTACACACCAGCCAGAGGGTATGCTGAAACTCAGACAGCTGGCCAAGCCATGCCAACACTAGACAACAAGCACAAGAAAACAGGGAAGCAAGTTAGCTTGGCTGCTCCCATACCATGCTGAGAGGTTTTACACCATTTCATCTATTCTATCAGCTTTTTCACGGTTGATTTAAGTCTCTATGAAAATAGAATGGTTTGAGTTGGAAGGGACCTTGAAGATCATCTAGTTCCAACTCCCCCGCCATGGGCAAGGACACCTTCCACCAGACCAGATTGCTCAAAGCCCCATCCAACCTGGCCTTGAACACTTCCAGGGATGGGGCATCCACAGCTTCTCTAGGCAACCTGTGCCAGTGTTTCACCATCCTTATAATGAAGAATTCCTTCCTTGTATCTAGTCTAAATCTTCTCTCTTCCAGATATACTGAGGGGAGATGCCTTCAGGAAGGAAGGAAGCTCCTCCTGGTGGACACACTAAGCCACGTATCTATGACAGCCAAACACTATTAGCGCAGTTATCAGACATCAGACAGAAGCCACAACTCTTAAAAGTGCCCCAAATCGGCAAGCACAAGCTGTCACCTGGTGTGTGACAAGGGCACGCAGCCTGCTCCCTGCTGAGGGCCTCCCCACCAAGGCCAAGCCAAGAGATCAGCTCTGCGCTTTAAACCTGTGTGTACTTCATCCCAGGGAAGGGCTAAACACCTCGGCAGCTACCGTCACCTCACGGGGCCCCTCTCCCCACAGGCC
>NW_009622835.1:0-513 GCF_000690535.1 Cariama cristata
TGATAACCCACGGGAATGACAATATAATGAGGACTTCCACTTTATCAGGATCTGTACTGGATCCGGATCGTGCTGTACTATCAGGGTTGTGCAATTTGTGACCCACATATTTGCATGCTGGTTTACAGGCTGCTTGTTTATCAGTAGATAGTTTCAGTCCCAAAGAAGAATGTTTGTAAAGTCTTTCTTTATGTTCTTGTGTAGTGAATGAGAAAAAAAATCAGTTCTGAAAAGTCAACACAGCTGCTGTGCGGCTGCTATACATGTGTACTATATACATGTATACAACCGCTATATATAGATACTATACAGCTATGCTTGTCATTATTTACATGACTGTCTTCTAAATCTGGATAGTAGAAATATTGTAAAAATCATTTAAAAGACAGAAAAAATGATTTCATGTCCTTGGTCTTCTCTGTAATATTGAAAGTTAAAGGAGACGTCTTTATACTCTACAGTCTAGGCCTGTAAGTTGCTGACGTTAAACAAACACAGACATTACAGCACTGT
>NW_009622836.1:0-201 GCF_000690535.1 Cariama cristata
GCTCTATACCCTGCTTGCAACTGGCCGCTGAGGCTTTAACATCTGGGTTATAGTTTTCTTGCTTTGTTCTGCTGAGGTAGGAGGGGTGCTGGAAAAGTGCCTGTCAAAATGATTCAGCTGGTCCTGAAGAGGGAAGGAACCAGGTTTTGCACAAATTTTTTTTTAAAAAAAAAATTAAAAAAAAAAAAAAAAAGGATTGTT
>NW_009622836.1:232-5511 GCF_000690535.1 Cariama cristata
GGCTTTTCTCTGTTGTCCTGTTCCAGCACTCTCCAACTTTACACTGAGACAGGAGAGAGGAAGGAGGATGAACCCTGTATCAGAGATAGGGCTTTTGCCATCCCTATGAAAATCCAATCTAATCTGGACAATGTTAAAGCTATATATGTATATATGTGTGTAATCTCATTCCACAGCTGCAGGTTGAGATTTTGCAGGATTTTAGTAATTCAAAAGCCTGCAAATTGAAGCAATGCTGTGCACATTCCACCCTGAGTTAAAGAGGGCTTTCCTGAAAGTGCAGGTGGGGGGGATTGCAGGGTAGAGCCCACAGCAAAGGGTTAGGTGTGCAGAGGGTGAGGTGGGAGCGAAAGGCAGGAGGCTGGGACCAGCCGCTGTGATGGGGAGCCAGGGGAAGCCCTGGCTGTCTACAGGCTCTGCTGTGAGAAAGCTGCAGGGGAGGGAGAGGCTGGACTAAGCTGAGCTTTGGGCTGGGGAAGCCGACCCTTCCCAGACCCCAGAGCCGCAGCCAAGGCCTCCCAGTGAAGTTCAGTGGCACAGGGGAGCTGGTGGGATGCGAGAGGAGGTGGGCAACGCTCCTTGTTGGAGCCCATTGCCCTCCTCCCTGCTAGGCACAGCGTGCCCAGCGCTGGGATGGGTAAACTCAGGATGCTCACCTCCAAAGAGCAGGGCAAGGGCAAAGTCTGAAGGCCTGGGCTGCTGCCCCTGGGGCTGGTGGCTGGGGAAGGGGCTGCTCTCCTTCCCCTCCCACCAGGCGGTTGGCATGCCAGGTCTGCCAGGCCATGTGCTTGTTAAAAGGCTGGCGTGGCATGGCCAGCGGCTCTGGCCGTGGTACAGTCCAGGAGGGTAATGGGTATTGGATTGCTCCCTTAGGTCTGTTCTTGAACCTAATCCTCATTAGACTGAAACCCATTTCAATTAAGACAGGCTGGGCTCCTCCTTTGTCTTTCTTTTAATTGGACCGTTCCCGCTGCTAAATGGGCAGCTTAAGCATCCCAAAGACCCTGAGAAAAGCCCGGCATGTCCCCTAATGGGGTTTGAAAGTGGAGAAATAACAGCATAATCAGTCTCTTCCTCTTTGTGTCAGCCCTTGATTCACACCGCCTGCCCCCCTCCCCTTCACACCCTTTCACTGAGTGGCTGCTGACAGATGGGAACAGCACCGCCACCTCAATGGGGTTTGGCGGGGGGCTTTCATGGGCCCTGTTGCCATTCTCTGTCCTTCTTCTTCGTGTACTCTTGGGCCTTTGTGACAAGACTGGGAACAAGCTGGGAAAGCTGAGCCCGTCCTGTAAATACCTGCCTCCGCTGGATCAGCTTAGGGCTTAAAGGACAAGATGGGGAATACTTGGCACAGCTCTTTGTCCCTTCCTCGGCTCGCCTTACTTTCCCTCCTCCATCCTCTCTTGTTCCTTTTCTTGAGTATTTATATACCCTGTTTTTCTCTCTTGTGCTCTTCCTATCTATTTTCCCTGCACCTTTTTCCTCCAGCGGCTTTCCATTATCTCCCTTTGCTCTTGTTCCCCTTCCAGTGACCCCTTCGGTGGCCATCACCAGACCGCTTTTGGCTCGCCCAGACCTCTCCTCCCAGGCCCCTGTGCATCACCGGGACCTTGCAGAGGATGCATGACCTGCTTCCAGCTCCTGCATCTGCCTGCCCTGTCCCTTCTCGTGCTTTTCTGCCCCAGCATCCATACCTTTGGAGCAAGCAACCGGAGAAGCGCAGGCTTCTGTGCATACAGCTGATTTCTTACTGGGCAAACTGATCCAAACTGAGATCTGCCTTTTCGCGGGGTCTGAGGGGCTTGGCAAAGCCCAGACTCAGGGTTCCTCCCAGTTTAAAATCCAGGAGCTTTGCTTAAGCACCTGGGCAGGCCTGCTTAGGTCTGGGCAGCCTTGTCTACCTGTCCAGTACCCGGTACCCGGGCAGGCACCGATTGACAGCGGCCCCCTCCCACGCAGGCTGGCCAGGAGGGGAATCCTTCGTTGCCAGTAGCTGGGATAGCTGGGGGCTTTCCCTTGTGCTGGCAGCAGAAGAGAAGCTCGACACTGGCTTCATTTGGGGAAGAGATTTGATGAGTGACTTGCTCTGTCCATCAGTGGTAATAGTCAAGAGGGTGTCCTAACCAGTCTCTGCCACTGGTGACTGCTGGGGAGGTGGGTTAAGGGCCCTGGAGATGGCCCAAGACCTCCTGGGACAAAAAGAGCTTTGATGCCATGTGTTGATAAATAAAAACGGCTGAAGAGGCTCTTCTCTTACCCCAGAGGCTCCTCTCATGGCTGGAGGACCAGCCCGGGGACATCCTGGAGCACCCTTGATCTCCCTCCATGGGGAGATGCCCTGGCCGAGGAGGCTTTTCACAGGTTTCTGGGCTGCGCTTGACAGCTCCTGCCTTTCCTCCTCTCTGCCAACTCACTTAACGCAGACAGGTCCGCTCCAGATTAACTTGCATAAAGCCTGACTTCATTAAAGCTGCAATCCCCTTTTGCGCAGAGAGCTCCGGCGAGGGGAGATGGGGTGAACGTGTGCTAGCGAGGCCATCCGTCTGACCCCGGGGTAGCTCACGTCGGTCCCGAGGCAGTGAGGACAAGGTAAATCTTTCTCACTGAAGCATGCCCAAAGAAAGAATGAAGTTAACATTTGCCGGGGAGCTGTGGCAAAAGTGTTTTGAGAGAAAAGTAAGAAAGCAGAGCAATACAAAAGCTGGGCAGAGCTGCTCAGTGGATGCTTGGGCTGCTAAACGATGGATCCTGGGAGCTCTCGGGGCCCGTATGAGAGCTCTGCCTGTCTGTGGACATAGGGGACTGAGGTCTCTTGGCCACCAGAATATGTTTCTGCCATCCCACCCACAAAGGAGGAAGAAAAGTGAAATATGGAGAAAGCTGACATAGTTTTTAGTTTGTTTTGGGAAGACCTCTGCCCTTCTTAATTAAACTTTCCCCAGGAGTTGAATTTTTGAGGAGGTCTCCTCCACCATCCCTCTCTCTCCCTGCACCTCCTCGTGTGTCTCCTCCCGAGTTTCCTCCCATCACGGCTGACACTCCTCAATCTGTCTGTGCTTGAGCTGATGTTTCTGCAAGTGAGGGGGCATTACATTTCTTTCAGAGCTGACTGGAAGCAACTGTGATTGCAACGTCCAGTTCGTGCCTTCCTCCCACGTCACCTCCAACCTGCCCTCTATGTCCAACACAACGCTGATGCGTGAGCTGATCGCACGCTCAGGTGTGCGCTAACGGAGCACTCATGCAGGAATAATTGCTCATTCATGCAGGTCATAATCGGGCACTCATGCAAGAACTGATTGGGTGCTCATGCATGGTGTAACTGGGCGCCCAGGCATGATGCTACTGGGCGCTCATGCATAAATTAATTGGGTGCTCGGGTGTGATGCAAATGTGCACTCATACATGTTCTAATTGGGAGCTCAGGCATGAGCAAACAGCTCAGATGTGAACTTATTGGGTGCTCATGTGTGACGTAATCGAGCAATCAAACATAAATTAATTGGGTGTTCTTGCATGAAACTCATCAGGTGCTGTGTCTGTACTAATTGGGCCCTCATGCATAAATTAGCTGGGCGGTCATGCATGAACCTGTCGGGCTCTCATGCGCGTACCAAAAGGGTGCTCATGCATGAACGGATTGGGTGCTCATGTCTAAAGGAATTGGGCCGGCGGCCGGCGGGCATGCCGTGCTCACGTCGGGCACGCTGGGAGTTGTGGTTCTTTCCCGTGGCAGCTGGAGCAGAGGTGTCCAGGGGTGGATGCAGCGGGTGGGGGCTGCCTGGGATCCCCCTACAGACACCCCCCTCCCCTTCCCATAGTTTCCCCTCCCTGGGTGCCCACAGGCTTTGAGATTTCAGCCCCCAGAGCAGCAGCTGCTCAAGCTTCGAGCAACAATTCCCAAGTGGGGCTTGAGCCATGCTCTGGGCTGCCCTTCTCCTTGGCGTGCTCCTGAGCCCGGGCGTGTGATGGAGGAGTCAGGGCTCAGCTGTAAGTTTGGGTATCGCTTCTTCATTCATAGATACATAAACAAACTGACGTGCATGCAAGATACATCAGTAACCACTAACGACTTCGCTGTATTCAGGCATCTGTTATTAAAAATGTTCTCTACAGAAACACCCAAGTAGGGATGAGGGATAAATCAGGCATGTCTCTACTACTCTCTTCTAATGTATATAATCTTACCTCTGTGCATGCACATACCAATACATTTGAAACCACTGTGGCCACAGCCATACCAAGATGTCTTGCTATTGTTTTTTAACCATGATCTGCACTGAAGCTATGCCCGGCTCTCGGTGTGGGCTGCTGTATGGTGATACACTGCACAGGCAGTTCAAACCAATACACTGGCATTTGGGGGGATGCATAAAAAACATTAAATTACATTTAATTAATGCATAATTAATGCACTTTCTGGCTTTCTCTGTTTCCATGCAGGGCTCTGCATTTGCCTGCATGACAGGCACTTGGTTGCTGCTGCGGTTACTCAAGCTAGCTAATTCAGAGCTCGGGTAGGGCTGCACGGGAGGTCTGCAATCCTTCTCCGTTTGTGAACCTTTCAATATTTTCCAGTGTAGAAGGATGCCCTTTTACATCTTTCACGTAGGATGTCACCTACTCCAAGTCCTTGGGCTCCTGGAAGTCTGACCTGTCTTCTCCTGTACATCCAGAGACATGGAAAGACTCACTTTGCTTGGGTGTAGCGAGGCCGTGAAAGGTAAGAGAGCTTGCAGGGGTCCCGACTCCGACTCCCACTCTCCGTGCACCGGCCCATGCTCGCAACCAGCACATGCTGAAACTTTCAGTCCCGCTGCTGGATGCGACACGTTTGCAAGGGGAGCTCTGGCTCGTCGGCAGTGGCTGTACGCTTCGCACCAACTAATCTTCCCAAAAGATCACAGATCGTAGCACTCGATCTGATTTACGGGCATTTTAATGACTTCCCATCACAGTCATATCACCCAGCGCTGGAAATATTACAGGACATCTCCGCACCACTTGCAGAAAAAAAGCAAGAGCCGAGTTTATCTGTACGTAATGCTGTCAGTGCGTGTCAGTCCCTCCGGGCTCCTTATAGGCATGAACTCGACCTCCCTTTCCTTCCCCTTCCAAACAGGTCATATGTACCGGGGGGGGCTTTTTTCTCTTCCATATGGTATCAAGCCCACCTTGGGCCAGAGACCCTGGGAGAGCGGCTGGCAGACAGCTGGGAACAGAGGGAAAACAGCAGCCGCCGCTACTGTAACTTGCAAAGGGCCCCAGCAGGAAGG
>NW_009622836.1:5584-6316 GCF_000690535.1 Cariama cristata
CGCTCTTGAATCCCTTCTTCATCTTTCTTTAGAGCTGGGGGAGTGAAGAGCGGAGTGGCGGGGCAGGGTGTCCCCCTCAGCCCAGCCTATTGTGAGTTTATGACACCTAGCCTTAGAAAAGCACATTTTTAACCCAGCTGCCGCTATAACTTATTGCAATGCCTTGTTATAGCTTGGGAGCGGAGGGGAAAGGGACAAGAAAGGAGGTCACGCAAAGGGTGCTGTGTGTCCCAGAAGGGACCCTCAAAAAAACTTCAGAGGGGGAAAAAGACGCGGGCTCCCATCTCTTTTCTCATTTGGCTCTTCTCCCCAAGTGTGGTATTTAAACGATGCATTCAAGACCGAAGGCACGCTGGGGACAGAGCGACGAGACAGACCTATTCCTTCAAGCTGCCTAAAAGCATGTATGTTCTTACAGATTCAAATGCAGGTGACTAACGGGGAGGAGGGATAACAGCCCCTGGGAGTCCAGGTCCCCACATCATCGCTGCTGCTGTTGCTGGGGCACTGGATGAGACCCCGGAGGCTGAGCTCTCTGCCCGGTGTAGTGGTCCAAAGGTGCTGACCCTCGCAGCCTGCAGCAGCACCCTGGGGTGCCCACCTCTTGCACAGAAGCAGGTAGGCACCCTGCCCCGGTGCAAGAACAGCTGGGGAAAGCAAGGTCCATCCCAGGAGCGAGGAGGGTCACCGGGCGCCTTTTCCCCAGGTTATTGGTGCTTATGCCCGGAGCAA
>NW_009622836.1:6347-10181 GCF_000690535.1 Cariama cristata
TGTGAAGCAACGCCCCGGTGGGGTGGGGGCCCCCGCCATGGACATCCTGACCCCAGGGCTGGGCAGCTGAACTCCCTCCTTGCCCTAACACACCGTATGTCCTTGTGGCAGGTAGGATGGAGGAAGTTGCCTTTTAAACCTTGCTCCAAAACTCTTAGAAATTGAAGCAAAGGCTCCTGCTGCCTCCTCATGTGCATCAAAGCTTTAACCTCCTGCCCCTCGAAGGCGACATGCCCAGGCAGACAGGTTGGCCGGCTGCACGGACAGGCTGCTGGTGCCCTCGTGTCCCTTCGCTTGGGGGAGAGATGCCTGTCCTGCCCTTTAACTGTCACTTTGCTTGCTCCCAGATGCTGCATCACACTGCCAAAAGGGGAACTGGCCACTGCATCAGGCAGCAATACCCCCCCATGCCTCCTGCAAGACATCTCCCACCCCCTAAAAATGGAGAGAAAAGACTGAAGCGGAGTGAAACGTTCCTGCCAAATGAGCATCCCTCTGCCATCCTCCGGCCATGGGCACCCACGCACAAAGGGAGAGCAACTCCATGGATGTGCGGCGGTGGCTGCTCCTCCTCGCGTGGGGCCAGGGCTGGATGCTCTGCCTTGCGACAGACTCCCGGTCTGCTGGTGCTCAAAGCAGAAACTGAGGGAGCTGCCATGAGCGCGGGGTCAGGGCTGCTGCTGTTGTGGCCCCAAGAAAAGGCTCGGCAAAGGCTTGGGTCCCGGAGTGATTGGGATCTTTTCTCCTTCTCCTTCCCCTACACCCCCTCTGTCCGAGTCTACAGGACAAATGTCAGCGCTGATCACGGAGGCTGGAGAACGACCTCCCCTGAGCCCAGACACGCTCTTCTCCTTTGTGGCCCTGGGGAAATGAACCTCGGAGGTGCCCGGGCGCTGGACCGGGTGGGTGCTGGCAGAGCGAGGAGGGGGGATTGCTCCCCAGGGAAGGGCATCCGCGGCGTTCGGCGTTTTTCCGGGCGATGGAGCCACCCCTGCAGGGCAGTGCTCCCCTGCCCAGCCCCATCCCTTTTCCACCTCCCTTTTTGTCTTTCTTCCCTTTTTGTTATTTGAGAAATGAATTTTAAAAAATGGAATCAGTTTTCCCTTTGGGGGGATTAGAGCCCTCAGCATTCAAGCTCCCAGAGCAGGAAACAGTGGCTTTTCTTCTGGTGCAACTTGGAAAGACATGGCTCTCTGTTCTCCCTGAAAGCCCCTCACACTGAATGACCCACAGGCCCTGAATGAAGTGCCTCTCAATTAAAAGTTTCCCATTGATGCCGGCTGAATGAGACCTTGCTGCGGAATTCACCCTGGCTGAATGGCCCGGGCCTTCATCAAATATTAAGGAGCCAATAGATTTCCCACAATATTTGTACACCTTCCTTTGTGGGGATTTTTCCCTCCATTGAACCAGAAACCGTTAACACATCCGCTCCCGACGTGCCCCCTTCTGCTGCTCATTAGGGGCCGTGGCAGGGACGGCCGCTGCTGCGTGCCACCCCCGGGACGGGCCCGGGGAGGGCACAGGAGCGGCCACCTGCTTGTATTCATCCTCTGATGAGGATGAGGCCAACCCAAGCTTGAAATCCCATGGAAAAATGCAGAGTGTAGACGGGAACGGGCAGCGCTCCTTTACCAACCCTCACCTGCGCTTGCCCAGAGCCCTGGGCAAAATCTTCCTTGAGCCGAGGGTCACCTGGCCAAAGAAGGGGGCTTTGGTGGCATCAGCCCTTGCTCTCTCCTGGTGGTCCCAGGAATAACGTAAGGAAAGGAGAGCCTCCCCTCCCGCTCCCCCCCCCCTCTTCCCAGCACAAAGGGAAAGTGGTCTTAAGTCCGGGGCTCCCTTCTGCCAGGGGACAAAAGCCCTGGGACACTTTAACAGCACCGAGGGACCCGCTGACAGCTCTGATTGTTAAAGCACTGTGGCAGCAAGGCTGCCCCCACCCCTATTAATGATGCTAATTAGAAACTATGCAGGGCAGCCTCTTGGGGGTGGGGGTGAAGAGAGAGGGGTGGGCTCTGCATAATTTATTCTCACTTAATCTCATTAAGGGGAGGGGGGAAGAAAAAAAGGAGAGAGAGCGTGAGAGAAATGAGTGTGGGAATGCAGTGTGTGGGAGGAGAACTACTGCTCCGTCCTTTTCCAGCTCCAGGACTGCATGGAGCTAAGGACCACCACCCCTGCTTTCCAGGTGGGGAGAAGGGGCATGGAGGAGGGTAGCCAAAGTTGCACAGCAGGTCAGCGAGGGCTGGCAACTGAACCCAGGGTGTCCACACCTCCTCACACCTTCTCCCACTGCCATTTTCTCTTCCCACCTTACTCTGGAGCGTGGGATTGCCAGAGGGCTGGAGAGGTAAAGGTGTCACAGCCCCATCGGGCAGGACAGAGATGGGCCATGACCTTGCATCACTCCCAGTGCTGTTTAAGCTCAGCTGCTTCAGAAAGCGCTTGAAGAAACCATTGCTGTGCTGTTACCAGCAGGCTGTATGAGACAGAAGTTGGGAAGTGTCTGTCCTTGGGGTCTCCCTGGGGTCCTGCCCTGCACAGAGGCCCCATGCACCGGCCCTGGTGCCAGGAGAAGACTGTCCTTGTCCTGCCTTGGTGGCCTGCTGCCTTGCAGCCTCAGACTGATGCGGATGGGAATAACCCCTTGATTTTCCCCCCCCACCCCAGGCTAAGCACTATATAACTGCCGTCAGAGAGAGCCCCCACCCCACCGTGCCTGCAGGCTGAGCAAGGGATGCAAAGCATGCGGCCGTACGTTATACCTGGATCTAGGGAAAGGATTTGTGGTGCCCAGGGTCACCTGTCAGCATCCTCAAACTAGACCAGCTCTCATGAGTTCTCCTCTGAGCCTCGCTGCTTTATTGCTGCTGCCGAGCAATATTACAAAGCTATTTCACAGCCAACAGGATAATAACATTCATGCACGGCTGCCCAGAGGGACAGGACCCTCATGAATCCCAGCAAATGCAGACATTCTGGTGTGAGTCAGGGTAAGAGTGAAGCAAAATGAGGAAATGCAGTAATGTTGATTTTTGTCTTCATTTTTCACCTTCTTTAAGAAACTTCCTCCTGTTCCTTAGCTCTGCCTGCCCAGAAGAGCTCCTTCCAAAGAAGAAACCAGAAGGAGGGAGACCTAATGACCGGGCTGAGCACTGGCCTCGCTGCTGCTTGCCAGCTCAAGCATGAAAGGCCTGCAGAAATGAAAGAGCTTTTTACAAGGGCTCCCTGGGAACGTGACCTGAAGAAATCCATGACTGCTGTCAGCAGAGGGACCAGGGGATGCGCGCTGTGTCCTGGCAAGATACAGTACAAGCAGGTATGTGTCGGAGGGGTGGCCGCAGCAGGTGGCCCCATGGGAAGGATGCTAACACCAGCCGGTGTCTGGGTACCACTGAGATGTCAGCCCTGGGAGGTCTCTGGGAGGAAGGGGTGGTGGATCTTGGGTGGACAAGGTGTTCAGGAGGGTCTCTTTGCACTGCCTTTCATCTGCCCTGCCCTAGAGAGTGGGCAGCGTGGGGCCTTTCTCACCCTGGGACCTGCATGCAGGGCTTGTGCTCATGCCTGGGGACATGGAGGGGTCTGGGCCCTCCCTGGGGGTGAGGGTGAAGGAAGGCGAGGATAACATCGCTGTTCCCTGAATCTGCCTTCTGGGCTGCGGTGGGGGCTGTGAAAACCATATCCTGTTATCCTTTGGAGCAGAAAAAATTGCCATTCCTTCCCTCCACTGACCTGGAAATTGTTAACATGTTCCTGTGGCCCGTGGGTCAGCAGCAGCATTGCCTGGGTCGCCATCCTGCATTGTGCAGGGAGGGGGGAATTAACCACCTG
>NW_009622836.1:10212-10852 GCF_000690535.1 Cariama cristata
CCCCCTGCCCCCCAGCCCTAATCCTGCGGGCGGGGCACGGGCAGCTCCGCTTCGCTGGCCTCTCCCATCGACTGATCCGCAGGCACAAAAAGACCAGTTAACCTGGGAACCGCCTTGCTTGAAGATCAAGGGGAAGGGGGGGTCCCTTTGGGAGGGGGGGTCTGGGCTGCCGGGAAGGGCACAGGAGAGGGGGAGAGGTGAGTGTTACCTCGGGCAGGAGAACCAGACTCAGCAGCTCCGTTTCCACCCAGGACTCACAAGCCCTTGGGCTGCACGCATCCATGCTGTGGCTGGGCAGACGCGGTGCTGGGTGCCAAAGCTTGCTCCTCGGCTTGCTTTACGCCCACCTTTTACACTGTTCAAGGCTGCAAAAGAGTTTTGTTTGTACCTATCAGCAGAGACTAAGCATCGCCTGATGCCAGCCTCTTCCAGGGGTGGTTTGGCAGCAGACACCGCTCAGCACCGGGCAGTCTGTGTTACGGGAGCAGGGCGAAGACTTCTCGGCTCCATCAGCACGGTGCGCAGCATGGGAGCCGTTGTCCTGCCAGAGGAAAGAGAGAAAGAGCAAACCAGGAATTTGGAGATGGAACCAGGCTGCGTGTGTCCCTCGCCACCAGCTTTCCAGCCCTGCTCTTGGGGA
>NW_009622836.1:10895-13440 GCF_000690535.1 Cariama cristata
GCCCTCAAAACTTTAGCAGGACCTTGGGGACCCTTTTCCTGGGACACTCCCAACACGAGAGATGGCCAAGGCACAACCTCTGGATGCAGGAGGACTGTGCCCTGAGTTCTGAGCTTTGGACCCAGCGTTTTGGTTTGGCTTTAGGCAGAAAGAAGGGACAACATTCACACCCACAGATTTCTGCCTAGGGGATTTCAGCGGAGGTGGATGGTGAGATCCCTTCAGTGGGGCCAGATCTTTTCTCTATAACAAAAGGAATATTTGCAAGCTGGCTACAGGTTCTGGCAAGAATGTCTCTTATTTATCTGAGCTGCCTGCCTCCAGCCTGCTGCCTGTGTTTCCCTTCCCTGCAGGTCTCAGCAGCCAGCCTGCCCACGCGGCCACAGGGAAAAGGAGGCTTTGAGCATCTTCTGAACCAGAACCTCGGCAGCCCAAAGGACAAAGCGTGAAGGAAGGTGGATGGCTGACTGGAGAACAGGCAATTCCTTCGTGTGGTAAAATGGACTGTGAATTCCCCACGGCCTATGATGCTGAGCAGAGAGTTGTGGAGAGCAAGCGGCCGTAGCCCTGCTCAGTAAGTCAAACAGTAGCACTGGCAGCGCTCTCTGACTGTTCCTGGGCTGCCCTCTGGAGCCATCCGTATGGGAAGCATGTGCAATTCCCCACGCAATGTGCTCTGCATATGTCTCAAGCACATGGAGGAAATGGTTCCAAAGCCAAGGGACCAAAAAAAAAAAAATAAAAATAAAAAAAATGAAAGAAGAAAAAGCAAAAATGAATGCCTGTGTTGAAAAAGCTTTAATCAGACATCATGCTTCCGCACTTCCATGTGTTACTCAGCCTAACTTGGGGCTATTTGATGCAGATGGGCTGAAGCTTTGAGGGATCAGACTTACAATTTCTCAGAAAGCCCTAAGGCTTTATCGAATGGATATCCAGAGTCCCACTGTGGATGGAAGTTGTGGAGGAGGATGTCAGAGACATTTCGGTATCCCCGTCCCAGTGCTGTGTGGCACTCTCGGCCGGAGATCTGCAGGTGAGACAGAGGCTGACCATGAGCTGTGAGCAGTCACTGCGTTTTGGAGGCTCTTAGAATCGCTTGCTCGTTTGTCCCGTGCTACCAAATAGGCCAGCAAGAACGGCCGCTGGGATACAGGGACGGCCGAGAGAAGAGAATAGACGACAACATCTGTGTGCGAGGGGGCTGCCACAGCTGCCGCAGTGCCCGTGAAAGCGCCCTGTGGTTCCATCTGGTTTGGGGACAATCCCGGTTCTTATGGAAACACATGGCCGACATCTGGGGAAACAGGAAACGGCGGCAAACGTTGCCCCAGCAACGGCGTGTCCCTCTGTCTGGTCCCCCACTGGGAGAGCCATGGGATCGGCAGTCGCCGCTCGGGTAATTCAAAGTACAAGACCAAGGCGACTGATTGATGGGTCGGGTTCAATGGGGAGGGATATGATTAATAAGTGTTATGGCCCCATTGTTCCCGCTGTGCGGCTGTCAGTGCCGGTTAGCTCTGATGGACGCTTTGATGACTCTATGCCCATGAGCGAGCCACCGACTTGATGAATCTCAGCCAACAGAATAATATTTGCTATGAACCCCTTCTGCCTCCCTTGGACAATAGCGGGGCCAGCCTGTATTGTGCGGGGTGTGGGATCCGGCTTGGATACTGAGGCCTGATTTTTCTCCAGCATGGCAGTTCGGCAGCGCCCGCCGCTTTCCATCGCATCACCCCCCTTACGGGATCACGGTCCCTCATCCCAGTTGGCAGCTGGCTGTGCCAGGGAAGGAGAGAAGGATAAGAAATCGTGGCGCTTTCTTAGAAATGCAAACACAGGGGCTTTCAGGCTGGAATGTCACCCTGGTCTGGAACCGACAGCAAAGTACTTCTTTGTGCCAAACATTTGTGTTTTGCAACCCAATGTGTTTTCTTTAGGCACTCTGCACCCCGGCAAGGGGCAGGCACATGCTACGTACGACAATGCCCTCTGAGCTGTGCTTTAATGAGCTCTGCTGTTGGCTCACTCGGGATGTGCAGGACAGTCATGTACCTGCCCTGTGCTTTGACCACCCTCTAGCACTCGGGATGCTCAGGGGTACTGGGAGAGAAGAGGGAGGGGGCTGTATCCTGTCTCCCCACTGATGGCTGCTGCAGCCTGGACCACCCTTGCCAAAGATGCCCAGTGACGAGCCATAACCGTACCAGCAGAAAACTTCTTCCCAGAGCGCTGTCCTGCTGCTCAGGACAAAACGATTTCTGAATGCAGAGCTCTGCCACGTTCTCCTTCTGCTCCTACCCGGACAAAGCAAACCCTCTCCCTTTCACAAAGTAGGTCTGGGAGTGCAGAGGGAGGGGATGCTCAGCCAGAGCTGTCCCAACACGCTCTGTCCAGTACGGCTCATTGACTCCACCAGTTTGTCTCCTGCCGGTTGTCTGTCCTTTCTGATGTTTTAATAAGGTTGCTGCCGCTGAGGGTGAGCTAACGCTGGAGCTCCGTGTACGTAAAGAGCGACGAAGGTTGGTTTAGCACCCCTTTT
>NW_009622837.1:0-5045 GCF_000690535.1 Cariama cristata
GCATTTTGGGGAGGTCTCGCCTGACCCCTGGTGGCTGCCGGGCCGCGTCCCCGAGCCTGCCCTCGCCTCCCGCCCTTGCCTTTACTGCTTCGTGTACCGCCTTTCACTGTCGCTCTCCACCATCTTAAGCAATTCTAGATCTCAGGCTTCACGAAAGGTGACTTTGAATCCGTGCGCAGCTTTTTGTTGTCCTGATGGAAGGAAATTTTTTTTTTTTTTAATGCTTTAAAATTTTTTACAGTAGTTTTGATATATGCAAAGAAAAAAAATTTAAAATAAATTAGTGTCTCTAAACTGTGTCACAGAGAAGGTAGCAATGTAATTACATGTCTGCTCTTAAGAATTCCTATTACATAAACTCTCTCATTGCTGCCTTTCAGGTTTTCTTTGAAAATATAGCAAAAACAAATATTAGTTGCTTTTCACCACACCTGACCCTTTTGACTCTCCAAAACAAAAGCTTTTCAGGCTTTCAACAGGTGTTGGTTTTGGTTTTTGTAAGAACAGAAAGGAAACTCTGTCAGTGGAAATTTTTCAAAAGAAAGAAACTGATTTCTGAGAAGTCCAAATCACTGCAATTCCTTGAACGAGACAGGTACTTGGAGCCCACAAAAGGAGGAGGCAGAGCAACAGTTAAAGCAAGGAAGACAAAAAAAAAACAAGAAGAGAGGAAATGTAGAAAGAAGTGAGATGACTAATACACCTTGATACTAAGGTGTGTTCTATGGATGTATTCTGAGCAATCCTAAAGAAAGGATCCGATTCTGTCTTTTTTTTGCCTGAGTAAGCCAGAAATGAATGGAATAACCCTGAGTGTTATATGGTGCTGATATTATAGAAGTGTTTGCAGATCCAGTTTTGCTTTGGTACCCAGGATCTGAACACATCTTATGTGTATGACGCTGGGTTTTAGTCTCACATAGACTAGTTTCAGTGGATTTGCCATAGAACTTACGTGAAGTGTGTATAAATGAAAGGAGACTTAGGTCTTTTGTTTAGTTTTGTTTTAAATACAGAAAATCTGTAGAACTAAACTGAAGCCAGTGGAATAACGGTGGATTTGCACTGGTGATCACAACAGCAGCATGTTACCTGTCCTGCAAAAAAAACATCTCCCCTCCTTCTTATTTTGATTTCCATTCAGGATTGCAAAGATACATACAGTGCGTGTAAGGAAGCCTTCCTCTTCTGAATTAGCAGGGCCAATTTGTTATGTTGCAGTCTGCCTCCACTTCTGAAGGGACTTGCTGAAAAGGAAATCCCACAATCTTGTCACAAATATAAAGATAAGTAATATTCCTACTGGATTCATGATCAAAGAGCTCAGTGCAGTTATAGTCCCACATTCTTCTTTCTCCTTTCAATGTATTCCAAGCTCTTTTCCTTTTTTTTTCCAGTCTGAAAGTGTTGTATATTTTTCATGAGACCTTTCTGACCAATTCCCACTAAATCAGGAGGGTGAAATGAACATATCTGGCTATGTTACAACCTTCTCCTAGTGGGCCATTTGCAAAATCTCTGCCTTTTTCATATGAAACTTCTAATTGTGTTAGAACTGCAGCACCAAAGTTACCTGATTTCTGTGCTGTTTCCGTGCTGCCACAGTTGCCTGTCTGACAGAGAAGCCATTATAGCAAAGCAGTGATGGGCTCAAGCTGCAGACGCTGATCCAGAACCATGCTTTCTCAGCCCACGTAAGGCTAAGTTAGGTTTCCACCTCCTTACTGATGCTACTGGACAGCTTAAAGTGTTTGGCACATGTTCCTGTATGGAGTGTTACCCCAATTCTTGTGTGCTGTCCCATTCCCTGGCCAAGTGCTCTAGGATGCTTTGTGTACGCCCTGTAAGTACCACTGCCAGTTACAGCAGTGTCGAAGAAAAGCAGCCAAAACACCAAGCAGAGGTTAGGGGGTTTTGATGCAGGTCGTCGGCCCTTTCAGTTGTTCTTCATGCCTTCTCACCAGTTCTCTTTACATCAAGTGTCTCTGCACTAATGATATCTAGATATAATCCAGAATTTGGTCCAGTACTATTTAAATTACTAAATTAGAAAAGCTTGTTTATTGGTAGCTCTACCTTTTAATTTTTTTTATCGTTTGCTTAAGAGATGAAGGTAGACTCTCAGTTCCTGCAAGTTATGGAACTTCATTGTCTTCTTGTGGGATAATTTGTACTGAATAAGGATCAAACTGAGACCCTTTGGGTTCACCTCTGCCAGGGCTCCCAGCTGGTGGGTTCCAGCTTGGTCCCTGTAAAGTGGGTAGGCTCTTAGCTCAGACATCACTTCTGGGACATTGCACTCACATTGCACAGATACAAAGGATATCTTTGGGCACTAAAAATTCTGATTTTATGGCATCTGTCTGTCCTTTGAGTTTGAAGAATTATAATCTTTGATTTGTATTGCTATGAATTGTATTGTTATGATTTGATACAAGGTAAGCTAAAATCCATGAGTCATGCCTTTCATTAGGCTGTAGGATGTAAACACCATGCCATTTCATACCTGATGCAGACAAGGCTCTTTACCTTAAGCAAGTCTAAAGCTGCATTTGCAGTATAGTTGAGTAGTAGAGGATGTGGCTGCACTTAAGTAAGATGACCTTCAGGTCCTTGTTAGGTTTTACCAAAAATCACATCCAATGAAGCTGTGCTCTGAGGAAAGCAGAGTGAAGGACAGACCCAAAAATGCACGGTTTTCTCTGCTCCTCGTTTTAACCAAGTCTTCGGATAGCGCAACTGTTTTTTCTTGTTGCGCTTGGAACAAACACTTGCAAAAGTGTTTTGGATCTTTAAAAAAAATCCACTTCAGACATTATTAGGTGAGGATCTATGCTGTACAGTATGAAGAAGGTCAGGCTTGACTGACTGAGGTGATTCCCTCCTGGCCTTAAAAAGCATAAAAGTTGTGTGCTCCTAGTGATCCCTGATGGTATTGATGAATAAAGTTAACAGAATTTTTAATAAAAGATACAACCACTGGAATCAAATCCACCATTGTTTTAAAACATGAAATAGATACTTACCTTATAAAGCTAGAAAGTGTTTGGTTGGTAGCCATGGCAATTTACAGGTGTTAAATTAGCCACAATGGGGCTACCTAGTTCCCTGATGCAACAGAAATATTTTGAGACTTACGATGAAAAAAATTAATAAAGCCCTGCAATATAGAGTATAAAGTTCAAACAAGAATGGAGAGTGAAAAGTTATATCTGTATTTCTATGAAATTTCATAAAATGGGATTTTACACTGCGTAATACAACCTGCTTCTTCAACTCAAATAAGGAATTTAGTTTGATATTTTCATTAAATGCAAAGTATTTGTGGATACTGGTGGCAATTAGGTGTTGCAAATACAGTCATCAGTTTGAAACTGAGCATATAAAAAGGTATTTTAATAAAAAATACAGTCACCTTGGTACCTGAATCTACCCTTATTGTATTGTATGGCAGACACTCTATCCATTAGACTGCAGTCACATGTTAACAAGAGGGGAAATTTCAAGGCCTAGAATTAGCTACAGGAAAGCTCTCCTATTATTGAATGAATGCAATAAAGACACAGCAAAATTTACAAGGAAAAATTTAATAAAATATTGACTATAAAGGCTACAACATTCTATGTCTGCTCCATAGCTTATGTCCAAATCTGTGCATGTGCAAAAACCCATGCAAATTGGACTTAATTTACTTTGCTTTTTCCTTCTTCAGGAACATAAAGTGAGCACAATAATTTTCCTTTATTTTATCTATAAATGGTTTCCTAAATGGGAGCTTATTAAAAAGGAGGCAGGGTTAGGCTGTCCAGGATGTTAGAGTCATCATGTCTTGGCAGCACCAGAAGAGGCTGAGTCCAGGGGCCTGACTGTTTTGTTAGCATCTAGCCAACACCCTGGATTCCTAATCACCTTAAGAAACGTGGGGACAGTGACAAGGGAACTGTTTCCCAGCTTTATTTTCATCATTGCTGACAACTGCCAGCTGACAGGTTTTGGTACATTATTTATCTTCGGCTGTGTAGAGGGCTATTGGAATTGCCATACCCAAGTTTGCCAGAGATCCCCAAGTTTCTCTGTTACATTTCCATGTAAAAAAATCTACTCTCACTGCAAATGTTTCTATTGTGAAATAGGAGAGGAAAAAAGAGAGAGTTTCTAAGGGAGGCTGTGCCTTCTGTCCTTTTTCCCAGGAAGAGCTCATAAGAGGTAGGCAACAAAAATGACCGCTCTCTAGACAGTTTTTAAGAAAGTAAAGGTCCAATCCACAGACATAAAAACTAAACCAGTTTCATGTTGCATCTCTCAGACCCATAATAAATTTAGCCCGCTTTAGCCCACCCGTTGGTATGGTATTGCTTTTCCTATTGCACTGCATAACTGTTCATCAGTGTGACTTGGACTGGAGCTGGTTGTGGAGAACCGAGTTTCCCAGCTCCTACCTCCGCACGGAACTGCTCTCCAGCATGCAGCTGTGGTGGAGCCTCCTCCTTTGGCACTCTCAGGAGGGGACACACCAGCATGCGATAACCTGTCAGTTAGTTAGACTATTGCAGACACTTAAACCCCAACTCTGTGTAAACAGCAAATATGCATACACCTCTTGAGTGTCTGAGAATACATGTGAAGAGCAATAGATCCATCCAAATTGTCCCAGAGAGGTCTGGACAATGTTCTTATTAAAAATTCATCCTGGGTTAGGAGTTTTCTTGTGATTACATAGTTTTCTGGAGGACTTGCGTATCAGGGAACCTGCACCTAGTTCATACCATCACAAGAAGACACTTGCCAACTCAAGAGGGATGATATGTTGGGGTCGTGACAGCACTTTGTCATCCATGGACCCAAGTTTCAGTGTCTTCTTCCAGAAAAAAAACACCTTTGAAGCCAAAGGAAGTTTTTGCTCCAAGGGAGACACTCAGCATGAAGTGTTCTGCACAGTTTTATTTCTGCAATGGTTCATAGATGAATGGGGGAATAATGACAGGGGAAAGTATATTACTTAAGTGTAGACTGGTGCGAATGCTTCTGAGCCTTATCTGCTGTTT
>NW_009622837.1:5231-5562 GCF_000690535.1 Cariama cristata
TTGATTCCATCGCTGTCACCTCATTAGGCACCAGGAAAGTTAGGTTATACATTGAATCAGTTTTGCACTTGGTTTTGTTTACTTTTCATAAATTAACATGGTAATTCACTGTAATAAAGTTCTTTGTTTACACAAAGATATCAAAAGGCATCGTCCATTATTCTCCTTAATGTTACAGCTTTAGAATGTGCAGCAAAAAGCCCTGTTTATATTGCAGCTGGATGGAGCACTTACCACAGAGCGTTACATCCCAGATAGCTCTGCCCTAAGAAGCAGCAGAGAAATACTAAATAATGAAAAAAAACCCAACCCAAAACAAAGAAACCTCACA
>NW_009622837.1:5579-17060 GCF_000690535.1 Cariama cristata
CCCCCCCCAATAATAAAACCCCACCTCCTCCATTAAAATGTCTCCCATCTTACTGAATTTCTTGTCCTAAACTCTATCTCCTTCCATTTGCATTCCTTTTTCTTGGTCTAGCAAGCAGCAGTGAGGTCCACTCCTATAGGCAAGAGAAGGCTGAGTCCTGCCAGCTGCAGCGTGCAAAGGGCTGTCCACAGACATTAGCGCAAGAAACATCCGCAGTGAAGGCAGCACAGAATTTGGACAGACTGTGCACTTTTATCATCAGCAAACAACTGATCCTTTTCTGTCGCAAGGCATGAAATGCCCTTCAGTCCCAGTGGGCCTTAGCAGGTTTTGGATTCTGGGTGCCCTTCCCTACTGATCCAAAGTGCCCGAGTTCCCTGAAGAGAAAATGGTTCGTACTGCCTCTAATTTCTGATGCTGCTCGGTGTTTGCCATCGCGTTATTCCATTCTGCTAGGTAACTGGTACGGGAGTTGCAGGCTATAGGAGAAATTATCTAGATTATCCACTTCCCACATGTGGAAGTGAGGTATTGAGAGCAAAACAAAGCTTAGCTTGAGCTTCTGTTTCTTCTTTTCTCTCTCCTTCCTCCTTTAGGGCTGTTTATGTTTGCATGAGCTGCAGGGGAACTGGAAGTGCACTAGCTGACCTAGCAAGACACAAAACCCCTACAAATATCTGTGTGCTTTGTTTGTGTCTCCTCTGAACTTTTGGGGGTAAAAGCAAAAAGCAACCAGAGAAAGGGAAGGATCTGATGGGTTAAAAATTCACTATTGTGCTTTACATCAGATAATATTCTGGCCTGTACTTGCCCCAGTCTCCGTTAATTTCATTGAATGGAGAACACACAGCAGATGAGATCCGGCCATGCTTTGCCATAGCGTGCAACAAAAGCACCCACAGGAAGAGAACTTCTTCTGTGCAGTGAGCCCATGATGATCTTTAAACAAGTGTTTGTTACGGGGTATTAAAAAGGATTTTCACCATTGATACTTTAAAAGCCAAGAGGGATATTTTGAAAGCCCATTTTTTTGGACAGTTCAGAAAATTTTTGCAGAAGCTTTATGAGCATGTGTGGGACATATACTGTTAGGAATATGTTAAAAAATCTTGCAGGTTTAATTTTGGGGATTAGAGAATAAGCATCATGACATTTAGAAATAGGCTAATAATTAAACCTTTCATCTAAAAGATACAAAAATTTTGTGTCTTTTGTATATTGATGGACGACATGATGACGAACAGTAATTTTTATGAACTTTAATATTTTCACACATTCAAGACAAGGGGCAATAAATTAATTACGCTCTGGAAATCATGAAGTTACAGAAAGATTTATCTCACCATTTCCAACATGTGGTTTGTGGAGCGCTGGTTGTACATGAATTACTTGCTGGCGATCTTCACCCAACGCATAGGATTACAGTGGCGGTAAGGTAGGATGGATCTAACCCCTACAGTAGACAGGCGCAGGTATAGTGATGTGGTGGACTGACCTAACTCCTGCAGTGGAGGCTGTCGTTACAACCACTGCAGCCCTGCCTGCAATGCCGGCAAGCGGTTGAACTGTGAAGGGAAGGGTGGTCACTACAAACAGATCTGAGATCTTCAGCCAAGTCAGGAAAAACACGGAGCAAGAAGTATTGGGATATTAGGGAGCAACCATACCCAGGGAAAGCTCTCAGCACAGGAAAGGGGTTAATGTTTTGGCAACCTCTCCTTGTGGAAGAAGCCTCCCCACCCCAAGGGTCGTGTCCCCATGCTGGCCAGGGGCATGTTAGCAGGTGGCTGGGGCTGTCCTCCTCCACCCAGATGGTCCCTTGCTACTCTCCTGCTTCCAGAGAGACTCCTTTTGCCATAAGGACTTTTCGTTGGACTTGATCCCAAATACACACAGTTTAAAACTGAGGTCAACTGCTTTGGTTTGAGTCACCGCACGGAGGCATTCTTGAATTTCAGGAGTTCAGAGTGGGGTCCTGAGCCTCCATCAGGTGTCAAGAGAGGTGAGGGGGACAGTGACAGGCATGGCAATGCCTGCAAAGGGCCAGAGATGCTTGAACTCGTTCTCTACCTTCCCCCTCCTGCATCTGAGGGATTTTTATGGAAAACACATTTGTAATGTATTCGATTGCATCTATGCAGGGGAGAATTAGATTGGCATAAAGGTAAACAACTGGCAAATTATTCATAACTCAAAATCTGCCCGATGTCTTTTTGTTCCAAAACTTTAGAAATTAGAGACTGCTCACCAGATGTTATAAAAGAAATTACTAATTTAACTGCTAAACTGCTAAAAGGCTCACTCTGGTAATATTTTCCTGTAGAAAATGTCTGTGTCTTGTTAAATGTTTATTGAATACTGTAATTATATTACATTTGCTGTTAAACGATGTTGACATTTTTGAATAAAAAGGGGGTTTTTTGTTGTTGTTTTTTTTTTTTTTAATCCAGCCAGGATCTATAATGTGAACATCTGGTTGCAACCTAATGTGTGGCATTGAAATAAAAAAAAAAATCCTCCCCGCCCTCAGAGAAAAAAGCCTTTTGCCAATGTTTTTCTCTGTGTATTATTTTTTCAAAGTAGCTCCGGCTTTTGTAGCACCAGCTATGATTAAGTACCAGGACTTTGTCACTATCAGCAAATGTTTAAAGGCAAGTAACCAGCAAAGCTTCAGCAAGCTGATGGCTGGTGAAATAAGGATATATTTAGCAATGAAACAGCTGTTTCTTGAGCAATAACCCAGCTGTTTGGCTTTGAGAATACCTGTTAGAGTTATTAATCATATTAAAAAGTAGAAAAAACCCCATGACTCTGGAAGGCATGAAACAGACATTTTAAGGGCTTTTTTTTTGTAAAAAGGTGGCTTTGTCACTATAAGGAATGTAAGAAAAAAAAGCAGGGGGAGAGAGGTTGCGAATCTTTTCGAAGTATATAGGTATTTAAATAGATGCACTTAATATTGCTGCCAGCTACCAACCAAGTTTCTTTTCCTCATTTAGTGGACTATGCTCTTGTAAAACACTTGCAAAATGCTTTGTATCAGTGTTTTCCGTATCCAACCCCTCCCCTAAAGCTTTCTGTTGAATTACTGGGAAGGATTCAGATGTGATGTTGGCTAACTGCACCACTCAGCGTACATTTTTTTCCCCCATTTCCTATTGGGTAATGGAAGACAGAAATTTGGCTCCCTTCGGCCTTGGGACCTATCCATAACTCAAAGAATGTGATTTGTACTGGAGGCTAGAGTAAAGAATACGTATAAAATTCTACCATCTAGCTGGAATGTTAAAGACAGACTTTCCTTTATAGGGTTTCCCTGTCACGCAGTAGATTTAATCAAGAGAACCAGTCAATTACTGTATGCTTGTGCAGAACAGACGTGAGACACAACTCAAGTATTTAAATTGCAACTTGTGCTATTCATAAAGGTGTTGCTGGCTGGGAACATCTTCGAAAGCAAAAATTTCCTTGTATGTAGATAGGACCCAATCCTGGCTGCTGGATATGCATAGAAAGTAATTCTAGTGGCTCCATTGTTATTCCAGGTGGTCCTATGCTGCACAGCTGGAACCACCACAAGAAAGACCTATGTATGTACAAAGCGCATGCTCTTTGGACAATGCATTAATTCACTAAAAAGTGGACAGATACATTTCTTTTGGCTAGGTTTTGGGGATTTTCTGACTTAGGGTATTTGAGATTTCTTTTGCTTTATGTCTCCTTAAAGAATAAGTAAATAGAGTAAAACTCAGATGTTTTAAACATCTCGGACCTGAGCTACTTTTTTCAGCTGGAACTGAACATTGCAGTGTTTTTTAAGCAGAATGCAATATTTTGACCTGTCAAAATAAAATGTTTCATTTAGGGGAGTCTGAATCGGAGAATAAAAGCAATCTAGTTTAAGTTATACTTTTTTATTTATATCATCAATTTTTGTAAAACCATCCATATGACTAGAAATGTATCTGTCAACAATGAAAAGAGCTCAGACTTCCATCAAAGAATTAATTCATGCATTGAAGGCTACATGGACTATCATAGCAAAAATCTGCTCCCATTTATCGTGGTTTACATTTTTTGTATTAGAGTAATCTGCCTGTTGTACTGCAGAATGACTGGAGGGTCTGGCACCGTTCCCTCCCAGCCTCACGTGATATAGGATGAATGTGCACACTTTTGCCCTGGGGCTGGACATACGTCCCTTGCCTCACTGGATATAAGCTTACCTTTCTCCCTGCAATCCTGTGACTTCTCCGCACTTGAGAAGGTTTTGGGAAAGAGGCAATTAGGAGAGCACATTTTGGCCACCACCAGCATTAACCTGTCAGTGACTCCATGGCATCTAGCAAATATATCGCTTCTGCAGCTAAGCATATGGTAAAAATGTGCTTGGACTCAGTGCCAAGGTGTGTCTGTATACACACAAACAGCTCACAGTAAGATAAACCAGCACTAATACTAAGATAATTTTATAGATCAATGGAATCATTCTTGGCTTGCAAACGGTATTGGTGTTTTCAGATTCTCCTTTTCCCCGAGAACAACACCACAATGTAGCTTGCAGTTGTATTTTCACTGCAAGGGTTTCTTGCAACTCAAAGACAAGACAGAACTTGCGTTGCAGGCAATGCAAAGGCCCATGTTAGTTTCAAGCACGTGAGTGGGTGGAGTTTAAATCTGGTCCTTGTCTTCAGGATGCCAAAGAGTCGTGGTTTATCCCATTGTGATTTATACACATCGGCATTACAGTACCTCACATAAAGCTAACATAAATGAGCCAGGGAAAAGGGTGCCATAGAAAAAACAGTAGTCAGTGAGGACCAAAGCTTGTCTCCATCACACACTGTGTTGCTCCACATCCTCTTTCAGGGTTGTATGGTTTCATTCAAGGCCATAGTCTCCGTCTGCAGGGAAGTGAGCAGGGCATAAGACGTGCTTTCGCAGTGGGTACCAGAGGCCCTGGCAGGCTCGGTGTGAGTCTCCCGCGGGCTTCTGGAAAGGGCAACAGCTACAGGAATAGCAAAATTGGTCTCAAGGTACCACCAATAGCAACAGGTCTGACATGTTGGCTGTTTGTCCATTTTTTTCTCTTAGAAGAAAATTAAATGCTGGATACAATTTATCACTGTATACTGTGTTCCTGCAGCTCTAAACAGGATATGGGAACCTAAGTGGCTTGGAAAGATGCCGTCTCTTTCTCTGCAGGTAGGTGTCCGTCAGCACTGATAATTGCACAACGTTTTCCTGGGTTGATAGTGGAATTTAAAATGTGGTTTGTAAACTGAAATTTGTTACACTGAGGGCTTACCAGGGAGGTTTTGGCAGGCACCTAGGATTGAATCATCTTAATGATAAAAATAACTTCTGAGATACTGCAAAGCTTCGTGGCTTATTCAGCAGGGAATTGAACTATCAAGTTCCTAGAGACTCTCATCTGATGCCTCCAGTAGAGCAAGAGAGAGATGTGAAGTGGCAGGTCTGAAGTACAACCATGCTGACTGGATGCTCAGCAGCGGTATGCCAATTGATAATCTGTGAAGCGGACAACATCACATTGCTGCCTTAGGTTTCTGTCCTCTGCATTTCATAAAACTAATAGGAACACTATTGACTGTGAAATACCAAATTGGATTGAAACTAGCCTGGGACTTACTGGGACAGTGAGAAGAAGGAGGTCCAACTAGACAGATAGCTTATCCCAGAAGCTTCATTTCTTTAGGATGCATCACTAAAAATACTGGTCTAATTTCAACGACAAACATGTACATAGATATAACATATACAATTCCATAATTTCTTGATTGATTTTTAGATGTATAGAGAAAGGTCCCATGTAACTTATCTTCACATAAATTGTGCTTTAATAGTATTATATTAATTATAATTCTTATTAAACATTATCATAATTAATGGATTATAACTGTATTTATATTTGTATATGTTATAATTGTATTCATGTATGTATGTATCCATACATACATGTACACCAATGTGTGTGTAAATATTTTACAGAAAGATAAAGAGAAAAATCTTGCTAAGTGTAACCTTTGAGAAAATTAATTGTTTGTTGTTCTGAACCTTCTTCACCACTCTGGAGCAGATGTAGCTGTCCATTTCTTCATGGAGATGATATGGTGTGTAAAAAAGTTCTCAAGAACAAATCATTGCTGAGCAGCTATGTAATGAGCCAAAAGAGAATTAAGACATTTGCCAGTGTGTAAAACGAATTTGACAAATAGCCTGCCAGAGTTCCCAAAGGAACCCTTCCCAAGGGCTGTTAAGTCTTTCTCACCCATTGTATGGAAACCCACAAGCATATATTGTCATATCGATGTTCTGGCTGTTTGCTCCTCATGGGATGGGTCCCAGAAGCGGAGAGGAGGGTCTCTTCTCACCTCCCATCCCGAAGCTGGATAGTCTGCAATTGTCTCCCTACATGCCAGTTTATCAAGAGACAAATAGAAAAAAATGTTAAAAGTTATTGCCATAACATAATTAATATTTTCGTCATCTGTAAAATGCCATCTTTTCTACAATTAGGCATTCCAGAAAATTATCACTATATTAATCCATGAGAAAATTTTGAAATTATTAATTATCTGTAGTTTTAGCTCCTTTTTGTCCACGTATTTCCAGGCTGATCACGGTTGGAATGTCATTTTGCAGAACTTTGTATTTGTGCATTGATTTCTAATGCACAGCATTTGCTATTACCTTCTTTTTCACTCATTGTTGCTGGCTGGTTGAGATCACAGTTTCTATTGCCTGGCTGGATTAGTGTGCAAGAATTCCTTGTGAAACACTTGTGAACACATCTCTGTTAATTACATTAGAATGGGAACACAATAGCCTCCAAACGGTGTACATTTATTTTTAAAAGACTGTACCTTAGTAGCATTTATTAAATCTCTGCCCTCTCATCTAAATTCTAACAACATTTCATTAGTGTTCCTATTTATTTATTTACTTTTGCAGAGTGAGGATACAAAGTTAGGCTTCAGGACCCAAAGCTTTGTTTTATATACAGTTACTAAGCGCAGTTGAATCTGAGAAAAAATATACTAGAAAGTAGAAGGCGCCATCTGTTAGGAGCTTTCTTTGCTTGGATAGTTTTTATTCAGATACGTTTTTCTTTTCATGAAGAATTCAAACATGCTTGCTTGAGCAATGCCATCTGCAGGCTTTCTAAAGACAGTGATTTTGTTCTTTCAGATCTCCTTTCTTCAAAGACTTAAATCCATCCTAAAAGTTACACTTTTGAGTTTGGTCCCATTGACTTAAACAGGACTACCTACCAGTCAAAGAGGTAAGCAGTGGGGTTGCAGTGAAAAGGCCCTTTGCCAACAGATGCATTACATACAACGTGCCATACAAATGTGTATTGACCAGCAAGGTGTCTGTCTGCCTCCTAACTTCCCACTGCTGGCATAAAAATCCTGTCAAAAGCAGCCTGTCATGCATGGCCTTCAGAAAAGAGAAGAAAAAGTCCTGTCCCCTTGAGTCTCTGGGGACAGCAATCCCCAAACTTCTTCAGCCTCAGGAATCGTGAATGGGGACTCCTCTTGAACAGTGCAGATGACAGACAGGTTTCGTGCCTGTTTCTCCCAGTAAGCCTGTACAAGGAGGTCAGTGACCGTCAGCTCTTGGCACAGTTTAGCTTGATACAGTTAGGGATGTTTTATTCTTTTCACCTGAAGAGTGATTGCATGCTCTAAATCTTGTCTATTTTTTCAACTATTATAATTAGTCTAATAAAAGACAATACCTCTCTCTACACATCTGGCCTTGGTTATACCCTTAGACCATCACAGCTACAACACAACTTGTAAAACATAATACATCTAAAAAATAACACATCCATTTCTTCTTTTAATTTCTTTATCAAGTTGAAATGAAATGTCAACATTTTTATAATCCATGTGTACCATGAGCAAAAGCAGGATGTAGAAATGCTGGTGGTCTGATCCCTAATTGGTTTAAAAGGAGATAAAGACAGATTGTTTCTTTTAAGATGCTGCAGTCGCTTTCTTCTCCTAACTCATGGTACTAATCTCCCATAGCGCTGATAGTTCTGCATGGGTCTGACTCCTTGAAAAGGTCCTTACAAGGCTTTGTAGCTCCAAAACAGCTTTCTCTTAGTACCTACATGTTCTTGGAAAAATCTTTTTCATCATGTCATGCAAAGTGAAAAATTAAACTCAATTCCTCTTCTTAGCACTCTGAGCCATTACATCTGTGAGCTAGGAGGACCAAGGCATGCATGATATATTATTAACTGCATTAACATTGTAGTGTTAGAAGGCGCAAATGATACACAATCCTTGAAGTCAATGGAAGGACTGCTGGAAGTCCAGAGAAGACCAAGCTGTTTATCCATTTTCAGTTGTTTTGTAGGCACTGAGACAGAGGCAAGTTTGCATCTGAAATGAAATGCAGTACACAGAATAAATATAAACCAGACATGACATCAGAAAATGTGGATGGAAACACTCTTCCTGCTACCAAAGCTAGTTTCTGGGAGAAAGCCCTGCTAAAAGTCCACACATAAGATCTTTAGAATAGGGGTTGCTCTCTCCAGCATCACAGCATTTGCTGGGAAGGCAAAAGCAACTCAGTGCTTTTGGTCCATGATGGAAGTAATAGGAAGTTCATGGAGGCTTAGGATATGTCTTTGAGGAATAGGTCTCCATGAAAGCCAGAAGAAAAGAGATTTTTTTGAAGGCATTGAAATCAGGTCAGTAGAGAAACTGATCTCTGAAACCATCTGGTTTGGATGCAGCAGGTATAAACCAAGCCTACAAGAATAAATGAGATGACTCTGGGTCAGGGTAGGTTTATGCTGCAGCTGAAGCACTGACAGATAACGTAAGGGTAGATTTAAAAAAAATTCTGACTTTCTTGGTTTAGGAACTTCAGACATGGACACTAAATCTGATCTAACATTAGCCCTGCTTCCAAAGGTCCCTTCCCAACTAAATGATTCTGTGATTGTAAGTATGATCTTCTTATGCTGTAGTGTCTTTTGCAATACTGGTGAGTTATAAAAATTTCCAAGTTACAAACATTCTACATCATGAGGGATTGTTTTTGTTCAGCAGCCTATAGGATGGTGGCCTGTGCACAGCAGCTTCATGAAATCCTATTTTGCTATTTTATTGTGCATGCTCCCTGTTGCAGAATGTTTTTTAAGTCTTGCAACTAAAACAATTTGGTTCTACAGCTTCTCATCTCCTTTTTTCTCTTGTTCCTTTTACTACCTATTGTATACACATACACAAAGTGAGCACCACTTACAATTCTTCATTGCTAACATAATCTACACACAGACAGCTATCCACCAGTTATGCCCTTTCTTTACAGAAACACAATTGCAGTCTTTAGAAAGCTAATGCTAAACCTCATTTCTTTCTTTCAAGACTTGGAAGGACATATAAATCATCACAGTGGGAGCTAGTAAAGACCATGTTAAGCCAGTATCAACCTGATGTAAATATTTCTTTGGCAGAGCCATCAGCCCTCAAACCATTATGCTCACTGCTTATCCTGTAGTATTGCAAAGCTATTTTGGCTAAACTATATATGGAAAGCTATAGAAGTGCCTTTCACCTGATATTGTGATATCTTCAGGCTCTTATGTAGGAGGGTGGTCTCATGGTTACAGCACGGGGCAAGAAGGCAGAAGGGCTTGCTTCGTTCCCAGCCCTCATACAGATTTTCTGCAATGCTTCAAACAAGTCATCAGAGGCAGTGGAACTGGATGAACAGTGGAGAGCTGGCCAAAGTTCAGTATGTACAAACTCTGCAAGGGTAAGAAATGAGGGAGGTAAAATTTTCTCTGCCTTGGACACCTACTCTCCTTGCCTTAAAGTAATGGGATGTACTTTACTGTTTCTAAAGATGGTATTTAACTATCTTATATCACTATAGTAAAGGAATGTTTTCTAGACTGCACTGCATTGGTGGCTTTCTATGAACTGTAGATAACTGCATGTGCCTGTTCCTTATCTTCCCTTCCCCCCGCCCCCCTTCTTCTTTTCAAGTTATCCAGGAAGCTCTAAAGAATCTTTAGACCTATCACTCTAAAATGCATTGCATTGTCTGGCATCAGAAAGATAAAATGCCTGAATCCATCAAATTAACATTTCACCATTGACAAAATGAGCTGTATTGTTATCAGAGATTTACATACTTATCATTGCTATTGCTCGCATAAATATATACATGGGGTTTTTTCCTCACCACTTTTATAAACCTCCAAATTAGGTTGATTCCTTCTGCTGAGAGATTTAATTGTTGGTATATGTTTTCCACGGGAATGATGAAAGCCAGCTAGAATTACTGCTGAGTGAATTAGAGCAATCCAGGATTATGATGAATGGGAGTAGTGAATGATCAGTGACTGATGTAAGCAAAACATTACTGAGTTTGAAGCGCCTGTAATTAGAGGGACATGATACTTCAACTGAACATTGCCATGTCAAACATGGGACAAATACGATATTTGTCTTTAAGTACTGAAAGCTTTTGAGCAAGAAATTACTTAATCACAAAATGGCGTGTGGTTCTTACACAGCAAGCTAACTCACCCATTGCATAGCTTCAGCAGAACAGGTCTCATTTACATCAGCGCTGAATTTGGGAAACGAGAACTAAAACATCGGGAAATGTTCCTTCGGAGCTTGAGCTGACCCTGGTCACACAAAGTCCTGTCATCCCACTACAAAGTTTTTGGTCTCGTCACTAATCAAGAAGTGACCTTTTTCTCCTAAAGCTTCTCATACCCGCTAGGCTCCTCGCTGAAATACCTCAGGAAACATTACTCTGTGCTCAGGTTGCTGCCTGGAAATAACTTATTTGGCCCCTTCAATTTGAATCAATAGGTTGGGTTTTTTTATTTCTTTGCCCAGTAGAAGATATGGCTCGCAGACTACAGAGTGGTTATGTCAGGATATGTCAGGCGGCATCTGGAAAGCTTACCTCTAAGGGTAGTATTTACAGAGCTGATGATCATACTTAAAAGGATGTGGCCTATATACAGGAAATCATAGAGATAAAGAAACCCTGTTTTTCTAGTAAAACTCATTTCTAGTGAAATCTAAGAGTTTCTGAGGCATAACTCAAACCTGATTGTGGACAAGAGTAGGTTATAATAGAACATCGCTTCTGGAGGAGAAATGAAGCAGGTCAAAGTAATTGGCTTTAATTAGAGGAGACAGAAAGTGGACAGAATATTGGTTTTTGAAGGCAGGACATCAGGAGTGCAGATCTTTACCTCCTGTACAAAGCAGTATGTATAATCAGAGTACTGGTGGCATACAGTGGACCTTAGGTTCACCTCAGTCCTCATTTCCTGAGGTTCTTTTGACACCACTGAAGTGTATTAAAGACAATCTGCTCTGGCAGTATTTCAAGAGAGAAGGGATATTATGAGATGCAGCAAGACCAGAGAAAAATAAATGATCGTCAGTAATGTCCTTTTAA
>NW_009622838.1:0-5822 GCF_000690535.1 Cariama cristata
GGGGGCGACCGCCGGCCTCCGCGGAGCTGCCAGGCTCGGGGGTGCGGGACCTGCGAGGGGTGGGACGGGCAACGCGGGCGTCTGTGCGGTGGGGAGCGGTGGGAGCGGTTCGCCCCTCCGGACCCTGCAAGCTCCGTGTGAGAACTAAGCGGAGAGCCGTGAGGTGAGGTGAGCTTCTGGCGAGTAAAAGCTACAGGTGTCCCAACGAAATCACTTCTGTCAGGCTGGTTGTACACGCTACTCACTGGCATCGAGTGAAATCTTTTACCGATGCTAACACCACTGTGCTTATCGGGGTTATCGTACCCTTAATGAGGCCAACTAGGAACTTAGTAATGCACTAGCAGAGTGTAAATTCAGTGTACGTGAGACTAATACAAGGCCCGGTATCGTGACACTTCGTTACAGTTTCACTGAGGAGTTGTTGACCTGTGGGATTTACTGTTACGTGTTTTGTAGGGCGTCTGCTGGAGTAGACTCACTGCAGCCTTCTAAGTACATCTCTCCTAGCAATGACAATAATATGCTGTTAGATGTAAATTAAGTAACACTTTCAACTTTCCCCAGTTTCAGATGCACTTGTAATGCCAAAGTTGTTGTCACTGAAGTCAAACAGTATGGGAGATCATACGTCTTGTCCTTTTCAACAGCAAGGACTTCAGGTATAGCTGCGTGTGTGGTTATGCCTTTTCCACTTGCTGTGGATGTAACCACATGTAAATCTACTTATCTCAGTTCTATTAAGCTGTAGCTGTTATAATTTAATTGCCATCATTTATTATTTTATTCTCAAATTTATGATTGTCAGCACAGTTCAGTTTTAACAGAAATCTCTTGACAGGATTTATAACCTATTAGAGAGAGACTTGGATGAATGAGTACCGTGAGTTTGTTCTAAGAAAGACATTTTCCTGGTTAGGTCTGTATTTGTACCAAACTAAGTATTTACTTACTTTTTGGTGAGGCTAAAAACACTGATGTTAGACCCACTCTGGGGAGAAAACCCGAAGTGAGAGAGCTGCTTGCTCTCTAATTGTGGGACCAGTTAGGTTCAGCTCACAGTGACCTGGAGCACTGTTGCTATCCTAGTCTCACATGCGGAAGCCTTTAAAACTACATGTGTAAATACAACTTCTTCCAAAGACAAAAATCTGTTGGTTTATCACTTCTTGCTAGGAATACTTTATTTCCCTTACAGTCCACATTTTTTCCATGAGTGCCAGGGACAACATGAGTTGGTAGCTGGGTTTTAATTAGCGCTGCACAGGTGTCCTGTCAAACTATTTCCAACAAGAGTGTTAGCAAACCGTTAATGGAAGATGCTTATTTGTTTGAAGAGCTCCAGTTTAACCATGAAAGCTTGCAGGGCTTGAATTCTAGCTGAGGAGGAGCTGCTCTTGTTGGGACGCAGACCTGGGCCAACACCAACCGCTGCGACCGGTGCTCAGCGTTCCTGGTTAGCTGGGGGAGGAAGGGAGGGACGGGTGTTGGAGGGGGGGGCAGGTTGTTGGCTTCCTTCAGTGAAGAGTCCTTTACTCTGAAACTTGCTTCCCCCAATTGTTTGCTATAGTCCAACCTTGTTAAGTTTAAAGTGACACTTCAAATTTTTCTCCTCTACCATGCTTTCTCTCTCTGGGGAGGTCTTGTTTGATCGTTGATTCTGATGCATGTTTTGTGTGTCCAGAGCCTCTAGTCAGAGTGTGTAAATGATATCTACGACAGATGTAATTTCTTTTAAAAAGTAAGTTTCAATTTTTGTTCTCTAGCATGCAAGACATCTTTTCATACCCCAGCATCTTGATGCCTACCTCTAGGAACACTATTTTGAAGTTAATTGCTAAACCAGCAGGGGGAACACGAAACTTTCTGTCTATGAAGTCAGTCTTCCTACCACAGTTGCAATTTGTGAAACCTTTGGGCCTGTACTTTTGATAGTATTTCTTTAGAAGTTGAATGTCGATTTACTTGGAAAAAAAACCTCCACAACCATACATTGGAATAAACACATTATTTTTCAATGCTTTCTTATTAATTTGCTCTAGCAGACGTGTCTCCCGCTTTTCTGAATGGAATTTTTCTCATGTTAGCCAGAACTGAACTTGAGAAAATATGAGAGGTTTATTTAAGTGAAATTTCTCTTTGAAAATGTTTGATGTGAATTAATTAAGCCTAAGAAATGATATTCTGAGTAATCTCGTAAAGTTTTAGATAATGAGCTAACAAATATTTTCACAGTAATAGTTTTACTGTATCACATTTATATAGAAATCTTGAGAGCTAAAGTTGGGTTGCAAAAAAGTCATATTCTCACAAGAAACTATTCCTAGTATTTAGGGTTTCCATAAGAGAGAATATTTTTAGATACTCTCTTAGGTTTTAAGGAGTCATTACTAGCTTATTTTTGTAAAGGTCAACTGAGGCTCCCAGCACAGATCAATAATGATTTTTCTTTTTGATTTGTATTGGCATAATAATTGATTACATCTTTTGTGCCAGGAATACTGAATGTAAAGGCTATTGCCAAATAAGGTTATCTGGCTGACTTGCATCGATCTGTATTGCTTTCTAGTCTGTGAAGTCTGATGCACCAGATGGTGAATACTTAAGGTATGGGTATACAAACAGATTGTTGAATGCTAAGTGAAGAATGGGAATTTGCAGCATGTCAGCTGTTCCCCAGTAACAACCAGGGAACGGGCTCTTATGCTGCAGTAAATGCAAGATATCTTGCTGCTTATACTTGGAGTTAAGCTGGCTTTCACTGATGGTGGGGTAAAAACATACCTGGGAGCATTTGCCACGGAGTAGATGATTTGCTACTTGTGAGTGATAACAATTGTATGTTCTCCTGGCATTAGGTTTTAGAGCCAAGTGGAGACAAAATATAGTTCAATTGAAGTTAACAGTCCCATGTCAGGTTTAAAGGAAGACATTTAAGCTCCTCTAGTTCCGAAATGGCACTGGCTGCATATGGAGACATTAAATGAATATGAATTTTCTTCCCGTAGTTTCGGTGAGCAGGTATGCGCGTATTGCAGTGGCCACGCATTCTTCTCTAAGACCATTATCTGATGTTGCCAGATGCTGAAGGTACAGAAAGATGTATGTTAAGTTCCATTGACAATCTCCTCCTTCCATCATTTTTGTGGAATCGCAAAGCTTTCTCCCCTATACAGTTCTCTGAGATACTGAAGTATGTAGTTTGTAAGGTCAAAGTGAGATTTCTGCTTTAATGTTATTTGAAAGTAGCGCTAAAGCTTTGCCTAATTTGTCTTACAATTCTTTTGTTTGATATGTCCAATAATATTCTATTAACATTTAAGACATGAATTACCAAGTCTTGGGCAATTTACGTAGATCTCGGAAAATATTCGGTGGGATAGAGATTGCAAATATCTTTGCAATCACATTACTTTTGATCTAGTTCCACAAAATAGTTGTGTATTATAAACAGGCATTACTTCTATAGCAGTAATATTTGTGGTGATTAACAGCGGTATGCTAGTTTCTAGCCACTTCATGAATAGAAGCATGTTTTGCCATAAAAACGTACTAGCAAAGCAGCAGTGCAATTGGAATTGCTTCATCCATAACTGTGGATTCGCATTTTTGTGTGCTGGCAGTCGTGCAATAGAGCAGCATTTCTTGTGCTATTACAGCAACAATTAACTCTGTGGTAGCCAGAATGAAAGAGGTTTACTTATCTCTGGAAATCACTGAAAGAGGGGCTTTAAAGCTGCTGCTTAGTATATATCCTGTATTTTTTTATTTCCACTCTGGCAAAGTAGATTTTTTTTAAAAAGAACATCCTTTATGACCTTGAGTATCTAAATAGTCAGATTTGTCAAGTTCAGCAGAGAACATTTTATATATTGCATTGTAAATGTTGTATTGTTGAATTGTACTGCTTACAAATAATTATGTCTGGCAAAATATGCTAGTTCATGATGTATTGATAATTAAATAAATTAATTTATTGAGGAAAATGTGAAAATCATTATTTCATATTCATTCTGTGGATAGTACTTTAAAATGAGCTATATCTGTTTATTGTTAACAAATTTAATTCCGTTATATTTAACGCTTCTCTTTAATAGTCTGTCTAATTTCAATACACTAGTTGGCCAAGTTCAGATTTTTTTTCTTTTCTTTTTTTTTTTTTTTCATTCCATTGCAACATGTTGTAAGATTTTGGGAGCCAGCTGCAAAGGGTCCCTCCTTTAAGTAAGTTTAGTTGAGACCTTGCAAGAGACCTGTTTAGATTGCAGGAGAATAGCTTATCTAGAGGTCATGGGTCTGAAACAGGTTAATTACAGAGCTAACATGCATAGGTTGTTTTTCTGCACAGAAGGCAATAGGGGCTGTGATACATAAGGTATCCTTAATGATTCTGAAAAAGAATGGCAGTTCACTTACACTCTGATTTCCTTTGCAAGCATAGGCATTATCTGTTGGAAAACAGTGCAGGTTCATTGTGTGAGTTGGGGACAATAAAAAAATCCCAAAGTATCCAGTGAGCTTACTGTATAGTATAGATCTGCTGAATACATGTATTTCTTTGCCAAGAAGCTGGAGGTGGATTGAAGACCGTTACGTCCTCTTTTGTCTTAGATTTGTAGAAGTAATTTATTAGACCATAGCTGCATTTGGCACAATGTGATTGCAAACTATGGTAGTAGTGTTTTATCACCAATACAATACTTTGTTTTTTGATAATGATTTCAGTGAAGTAAAATTCTGTTTTGATTTACAAAACAGCTCTTGTGGTATTTGAAAAGAAGGGCCTTTTTCTTATATGAAGGCTATTGCATTAATGGATCAAGTCACTCCTCCAGCATGTACAGCTCATATTATGTGATGGATTAGTTCCTACTTCCAGTGTTTAAAATGACCAGTGTTTCTGAATACTTGTAGATCCAGTGGTTTGGTTCACTCCAGTGATGATGTGTAGTGTTTTCCTTCTGGCATACAAGATGCACGAATTATTTATATGAATATAGCAATTTATTGTCACATTCCATCTCCCTAAACTTGTGTTCAGAGGTTTTTACAGTCTTCATGTGTACATTTAATATAAAATAATGAAAGACAGGAAATTCTATATGGTAAAAATTATGTGGGAGTGTATCTCCATTCTGAATGGAACATGCCAGTGATGTGTATCTTGATTGAAACAAATCCTCATCGCAGTGCTTATAAATGATAATTTTTATGGAAAAAGTTTTGCCTCAACCTGAACGTGTTTCTCTGCCCAGCAAATTAAATTACACTGGTTATTTGGTAGACAATTAGGGAGAGGGTAGATTACCCCTACACAAAAGGAAGCTCCTTTTGACTCATTCTTTTAACTGTGTGGCACTTTAAGGTCTTCCCTATTTGTGTGGGAGAAGTTTCCTGTTTTACAGATATGCACCTGAAAATTTTAGTGGCTAACAGCTAACTTTTGATAAAGGGGTTTCTCTTGTGTTCTTGTTTAGCAACCTGAAGAAATAATCTATTAATCTACCTGCTTTCTAGAGTATGCCTTATTCTGGAGAGCAAAGCTCAATATATGCTTCTGGGTTTTTTTGCCTTTTTTTTAAATAAAATATGGTTTTGTTAATGCATGCAGTTGATTTTGAAGTACCTAGTAGTTAATATTTTAAGCTGTTAATTTACATCTCGTAGTATCTTATGGTCAATGGCAGTGGGGAGGGCTGACTTGTGTCACCTCTTCCAATTCCCTTGTAATGGGAAAAGCTGGTGTTAAATCCTGTTCAATTTGCTGACCACTTCTGCACCGTGCACCCCCCCCCCCCCGGGTTTTTTTTTCTGGTTCATTT
>NW_009622838.1:5853-43263 GCF_000690535.1 Cariama cristata
CCCCCCCCCCCGGATTATTATATGTAGTGAATTTACGCTTAATGCCATAGTCTTGCTTTTCATTATTACCCCCTGTGGGTTTCTTACAATTAACCCAGAGAATTTTGGACATTTGTAGGCCATGGTTTCAAAAACACTTTTCTAAATGTATAGAGGTTATTTCAAGATTTTAAATCCAACAGAGATGGATTTAGCTTTTTTCCTGGTAGGAAGGTTCCAGACAGAATATTTCTAGATACAAATCTAAGGTCTTGCAGTTTAGTCTTGAAAAAATAGCAGCGTCAAGCATTCATTGACAGAATAATTTACTTAAATCTGTTACCATGAGTGGAAGAAGCCTTGCTGAGTTGTTGGTAACTTTCCATCCTGCTGTAGCTCCTTCTCCACAAGGAGATGCCTTCCCTAGGGTTATATCTGTCTTGATAGGTACATTAGAGCTGTTATCTGTTTAGTTTAGGTGTGCAATTAGAAACTGAGCCAAGTAAAACTTAAGATAAATGAAATTTGTGTGAGCTTGTTGGCTGCTGCTGTGTTTGTGAAGAGTAAGATAGCTCAGTGCCAGGAAACCTATTCTGTTTCCAATTAGAAACCATAAAAAATAAAGTAATTAGGCCAAAGAAATTTAACTATGATGAGGAAAGGTTGTAGAGATTTTTCATGCAATTTATGATCTTGTCATTCAACCTGAAGATTGCTATGCACTAGAAGTGTTTTTGTTTCAAGGTAAACTTTCCAGAAGCAGCAAGTCCCCTTTTAAAACACGAACCTGGTTCCTGTTAGTTGTGGTGAGATATTACTGGTTGAGTTCATTGGGAACCTGAGTTTTATTTAAATGTAGATTTGAGACTCATAGATTTCTTGGGCTGCCATGAAAAGTTTAACCCAGTCCTTATGTGTGTACATTTCTAGAAGTCTCTGCTTTTTTCTTCCTTCTGCTACCTGAATCTTCATCTGGAAGACGGTATATAATTGTGCCACTGGGATTCCCTGATACGAGCAGTGAGATTTTTTCATTCATCTTCTAACTAGGAGATGGAAGCAGAACTGCCTACAGTGGTGGTGTCTTTCTAGGTCAGTGTTACGGGAGGGCTGCTGTGGCCATGTCGAGGTCCTGTTATGACTTTTTTGCTTGTGAAAGACTAGACTAACTGCAGGTTGCACAGAAAATACATGGCTGAATTTGGTACTAGACTGGAGATTGCTTGAGCCATTATAGTGTAAGAACTGTACGGCATCCCGACATCTTGTTTTCTCCACTCCCTTTAGAGGTGCTCTGATGTAGGGTGTCACCAAGGGCTCTATATTGAAGTAGAAAATTTCTGATTCGGTACTTGAGTTACGTGTAGGGTGTTGGTCATGTTAAACTCTGTCTTCAGTGCCATGTGCACTCCCTTCTGTAAAGATTTGGTAACCTCTAGGAATTTCTGCTGTTGTCAAAAAGAAATCTGTTCCAGTTTCCGTCTTGTGGAAGAGTCTTGTGTACTCCTTCCACTAAGAGACTCCCGAATGCACTTCCTTCCCTTCCACCTATTGAAACCCTGCTACATCCTGATCCTGTAAGAGGCTATTCTCTTGTTTACACTTGGTAAGCAAAACCTTGCCACTCAGCCTGTAGAGATTCAGCTGCATACCTCCCTGTCTTTGGGGGAAGGGAAGTCCTGGGAACATGCAACAGAATGATTTTTTTTTTTTTATCCTGTTTACAGCCTATAAACTGTCTCTTACTTTTGTGCTGTATTGTGCAATGATTATTCAGCTGAAACTTCCACAGTGTCTGGTGTCATGACTTTATTTTTCTAATCTAAACTCACAGCAATTCAAGTCAGGTAATTTAAAAAAAAAAATGTTGGGGAGCTGAAGGGAAAGTAGGCTATGAAATGATATTAAGAATAGACACCATCATCCAAACTGGAGCTGCATGACAGCTGTGGGCAAAATACGTACCAGGTAACAAAACCAAGCTCAGTAAACCGTTACTAAAAAGGTGGAATGGTTTCACATCTTTTATGGACTCATTTCTGTATATTTTGTGGCTTCCTGTAATTTGGCAGGCCACATTGTGATACATTAATAAGAAAATAAATAAACAAAATGTTAAAACAAAAGTCACATGGAATAGAGGGGCACAATTGCTAAATGGCATAAAACATCTTCCCTTGGCACTTGTCCAGTTCCCATAGCCTTTAACTGCGACTTGTTGAAATGTCCCATTACAAGCACAGCAGCATGTGAACTGCAGGACATCAGAGTTACTTTTTCCCTGGGCTTTTGATATGTCAGGATTTTTAGTTTTATTACTATTCATATATTCCCTGAAAACGAAACCACTTTGTTGTTTCTAAAACAGGATCTGTCCCCTTAGTAGTTTATGACTAAGTTACTGTTTTGAGTTATGAATGGTGGAACTTCATGTATATGCCTTAGGCATTGAAAAAATACATACAAATTTTCAATTCCACATTAATATTTGCTAACTCTGTTAGTCAGTTTTCTGACCTGTACATGTGCAAATCACGCAGAGTTGACAGAGGATAAATGTCATCTAATAAAAAGGAAATCTGCTAAAATGCATATTTAAGAGTTTATTTATAGCCCTACTCCTATTTCAAAAACTGTTTTATTCCTAAGTTTGTAGAACTGCTTGTGTAGTTAACTGTTTGTGATTTTTATTTTATTGAGCTTGGATGTACTTAATTACAAATGATTGCCTTTTCTATTTATGCGTGAAATGCATGTAGTTGTTGCATTTGCATAGGGAACCAACATGGACAAACAGGAGAAAAACTGGTTAAATAAGTTAAATGGTTGCCATGCGTAAAACAAATAAACAAAAAGTGAAAAAGCTTTGGCTGTGAAGGCCGCCTTGGATGACCTAGAAACTTGGGTTCACGTTGCTATGGCAAAAAAACACAAAGGGAGAGATCCTGCTGGCTTCGCTCAAGTATCCCCATTCACTTCGATGGGACTTCTGATGTGACTTAGAGGAGGAGAATTTTTGGCTCGCTTTGGTAGAGAAGTGGTCGTTAGCAGTGTTTTAGAGAGCCGTGCAACCTCTGGCACCAGGCGTGGAAAGAGGAGGGAATTACCAGAGCCCATGTCGATAAGGAGGAGAGGAAGTGGAAGTTATTCTTCAGGCAGTAAAGGAAAAGGTTAGACAACGAGGAAGACAGAGTTAAGGCAAGGGAAGAACTTGTATGGGAAAGGTAGGTGGTGATTAAAGAAACAGATGGTGGCTATTGGTGAAAAGGCTTAAGGGAACAGAAATAAGAGGGGAAAATAAAGTAGTAAGAACCCAATTCAGCAATAAATGTGGCAAATTCCTATGCTATAGAAGCCTTTAATAGGAAACAGGAACGCTCCCAAATCTGTGGCTGTGACCATCTGCAGGCATATATATTGCTAGCTTGGACTGTGCAGAGCAGCTTTGAAAAAGTAGGCAAAAGAAAATTTACCAGGAGAAGAAAAGTGGATAAAAATTGAAGCTAAGGAGACCACTGATCTCAAGAAGAGTAATATGTAATAGGTATTTTGCTAGAAGTATAGAGGCAGGCTGAGTAGAAAGGTGCTCAAGTGTTCTGAAAACAGAGCTTAATCCTAGGGCTTGTAGTTGGTCATTTTCATTCGTAGTTCTTCAAGCACTTCAGAGCAGAGTCCTGTCCCCTTTTTGGAGAGCAGTAAGCAGGCCTGGGGATGAATTCCTTTCTACTGGTGGCAGAACAGTGCAGAGTGTGATTTCTTAGTAGCAAGCCATCCATAGACCACAGAGCCTTACATCCTGAGTAGCTCCTGCTGTCAGTGAGGGCTGGGAAATCCTTAGAGGAAAGGTGGTTTTTTAAGAGTAAGCAGCACACTTCTAACTTCTGAATTCTTTGGTCATGTTGTGGTATTAAAGGTGACTTTTTAGTTCAAAGGATAGCTTTAAAAAATCCACAAAGGACTGGAATTCTGAGGAAGATGAGTAGCAGATTTTTACAAAGAAAAAAATACTTCAGTTAATAAAAGGTAGAGGCATGACAGTAGCATACTGAAATGATTTGTTTGCGCTTACTGCTGCTGACTCTAACAAAGTCAGGTTCTTTTAAATACCATTGAGTTAAGGAGCATTTGTTGCCGTGTAGCTCAGAGTAGCAATGAGATCTGTCCTTCTGTGGCTGGCCATGCTCACAGGCCAGTCAGCGCATCCCAGTGTCCTCCAAAAGCATCGTACTTTTCACTGGTTTCAAGCTGAGCTTTATGCATTAAAATTCTAATGGACATTGCAGGCTCCTACTTTAAAGCAGATTAAAACCTCATATTTCCTCCTGTTCTTGTCCTCATGTACTTCAAAATGTGTTGGTTTTTTTTTCCCCTCCCTTCCATTCCCCCAGTCTTCTTTCAAACATAATAAAATCTAGTAGTAGTAAGATTCTTCCTGAATGAGTAGCACTCATTCCTGATTGCATCTGCAAAATGATAGTAATCAGTGAAACAGGCTCTTTTGTGCTTTTTGGACCCTCACTTTTATCAGGACTAGCGGCCTTTATGACAGCAAACTTCAGTGAAAATGGCTCCAGCAGACTGTACCTCTTGGAGTCTTCAGTGGCTCCGGCTGCAGGTGCCCTCTTTTGCCAGCCCTCCTTGCAGCTTGTAGTAGTGTAAAGCATTGGCATGAAAACAGTAAACCCGAAGCTCTCATGTCGTCTTCTCTTCCTCTTCCTCGTTGGGATTTTTTGGTTATACTTTTAATATGCCCTTTCGTGACCTCAATTACAAAAATAACTACCCAGATATACCCCAAAGGAAAAGATGATTCTCTCGGAAATTTCTTTTGAATCTCAAATTGACTAGCAGTTGTGTTTACTTCTTGGATAAATGGTTTAGGTTCCTGATCCCTTTGCACAGCTTTCTTCTCATATTTCAAAGGAAATGCCCCCTTATTCTGTGGGCTGCCTCAACTTTTCCTAATTTGCAGGTTTCACATGTTCTTCTAGTGACAGCAGGTTTCACACTGAAGCAAAATCTGGCATGTTTTGCCCCACAGCTGTTTCTCACCTGTTTTATTATTAGTTTCTCTTTGGTACTGTCAGATAGTAGCCGCTTCATAGCAGACCTCTGTCACAGGTGAGGATGATCAGGTTTTCCAGAATACTGACAAACTGCATGCTTAGTGGATTTATTCTTAAATGAATTATTAGTAGCATTTTCATCTGTGCTTTTTGACTTGAATTGCTGCTGTGTAGCTGGCAGTTTGGATATCATTCATCCTAAATTAATGAAACTTGCTGTCAGTTTGTCACCTTTTCACATTGTCTTTCAAGGTTTGAAATTTGCCCTCCATTCTAAGTTTGTGAATGCATATCTTAAAGCAAGTCAACCCTTTCTTTAGAAAGCTCTTCCTAATTTTTCTTTATGTCTCCATTATTCACCCTTCACGAGCAGACAGAATCGAAGTAGAATCCTAGGGCTTTTCGACTGTATACTGCCTGCTCCGAGTTACACCTTGGGAATGTTATTGGTCAGTGGGTTGTGGTAGGAATTAAATCACACTTTTGTTTTTATGTACAGATGGGGAAATGTATATGTATTCTCTCTCCCTTTTAAATCATCTTTCCCAAATCAAAGTTGAATCGAAACTTGGCCTTTTAACATACTTAGGTGGTTGGCACAGAATCTCAGCAGCATCGCTTTGTCTCTGGTTCTTTCCCTGTGCTCCCTATTTCTGCAGAACTGTATGCTTTATAAAACCCTCACTGAAGAACGAAAGGCTTGTGCTGGTGGAAGAGTGATCTATGTAATGTCTTGGCGTTCCTGTTTACTGTATCACTGAGCGTATGTGCTGTAGTTGCTCTTTTTCTGGTTTCTCTTTTGTCCGTTGTTGATGAAATGGTTATTCATCAGTAACTCAAGTTTCAGAATGCTTGTTCGTTGCCTGTTTGCATGTGTGACATCTTGCAGGACATTATGATGGTCTCTTATAGCTAAGACTGGCTGGAAGCCTCATGATTTGCTGTATTTGATCTTTGTTCTTTATAGGAGCATTTAAAAATTGAGTTAGGAACCAAATACTCTCACTGCGTAGATTCAGGTTTATAAAAGCTTACGCTCTAGGAGGACATGGCAGTTATCTAGGAACTCCTTGAATGCTTCCAGTAGGTTCAGGATGAAAAATTTTTACAAGCCTTATAAATTGCCCAAGGACACCCTCATTTTCTGAGGTTTTCTTGTTTTGAGCTGTCTCTGGCATTGGTTTTGTGTCTGTGTTCATCCTTCTCCAGAACTTTTTTTCTTGAAGATGAACCCATCTTCTACAAAATGTGATGGCAGAAGTCTTTAGGGAAATCATGCTTGTTTGGGGGTGGACTGTTGCTGCTTTATGAGGCTGCGTTGTTTGTCTTGCTATTAATGATAGAAATTCATTGCACTGTCTTGTTACCTCAGTCGTGTTGTGTGGTAGTGTTGTAGTCTCACCTAATGTTTTTTTTACTTGTATTGATCCTAGCAAGTGGTGGAAAGAATAGTTTGTGCCAGAGAACCTGTAAGTGATGAAACATTCAACCTCAGTAACAATGATATGTTTTAAGATGGAATAAACAAAATTATACAGAACTGATGTTGTTATATGAATGATATATAGGTAGGTATTTGTTTCTTTCTTGAAACATTTTTTTTCCCCCTTTTAGATTTGTTAATATCCGTTCCTAAGTGCAGGGCCAGTTTTAAAAACAACAATGCATGAAAGAGAACAAAAATGCAGTTTAGTGTGTGGGGTTTTTTTTTGCTGCTAAGGCTATTTTAAACATCACAGGATAGTTTCACAGGTTCTTAATTTTTGAGGTCAAGGTTTTAGGTTAGTATGACTAAGTATTTTCACAGATACTGACAGTCTCATGTAATTTAATTCTGATGGAAAAGAATCTCTAGTTTGGGATATCTGATCATGCATTCATCATACATAATTTTGTGAATAGCAGATAACAAGATACTCAGATCTTGTTTACACTGTGGTAAGCATACCTCTTCAGAGTGAAGAGTAAACTCCTTTTCTCCAGATTGAGTGCCAGAAAGTAGAAGATAAAGGTTACTAGGTAGCGTTACTAGAGTTACCATTTCTTTAGGGATTAGCTTCATTCCCTGCTGTTATGTGACAGTGTTCCTAAGCCACTCCGGGGCGAGTCGATGAGGAGGTACACAGGGGAGAGAACTGTTACAGAATTTCAACCTAATTATACCGTGTGTCAAAAGCAAACAGGAAACAAAATCAAATGAGCTTCTTATATGGGATGCTGTGCTTGAAAGTGAACTCCATGAAACCCCATGTTGTGTAGATACTCAGCTCCTTCCCTGCCCCATCCCTTTCTGTCCCGCAGAACAGAGGTGTCTGGGTGATCCCAGCAGCCTGCAGAGCCGCTCCTGGGCCCTGCTCCCAGACCGGTGGGACCTGGGGCACCGCCGGGACCGCTCAGAGGTGCAGGGAGCTGGATGTGGAGTGAAGGATCTGTTGGAGGCCGTAGCTGTGGCCCTGGGCACTGACAACGCTTCCTTGGTGGGCAGCTGCAGCTCCTGCCGCACAGGGCAGTGCTGTCTCTGCTGAGTAACCCATGGAGAAATTCCGCAAAGGTGAATCTGGTGTTTTTCTCATAGCCGTAGGAGTGCTGCCAGCAGTATCTTGAAGTGCTGGTCTAGGTGCGGGTTTTCCTTGTGCAGAATTTGTGCACAGAATGGCACACGCTATATAGCAGAGTTAGCCTTTTGTCTGACTTTGTACTTCATTCCATTTTAGTGTCGGCAAGAACCTTTTAAATGGTATTCTTGTTGTCATGGTTTAGATTTTGGTTCTGACTTGGCGTTTTGCTATCACTTAGCCCAGTGATGGTTGTTTGTAATTGCTTGCATTGCTTTGTGGTGAGTGTTAGTGGTTGCTGAGGCACCATCTGTCATCTTCTGCTCCTGAAGGCTGGGAGTGAAGTGAAGGTGGTAAGATTTTTAGTGAAGGTGGTAAGATTTTTATTTGATTGAATATGATACCAACCTTCTGGTTCCTTACGTGCTTGGTCTATAGTCTCATTCTAGACATCTAGATGACTGAAAATAGATTTAAAAAAAAAAGTGGAAGAAGATTGTGTGTCTAATAAGTGTTTCCCCTCAAAAATCTAAAGTGTGCATTCTGGGGTCAGAGTTTTTGATGTTTTTAATGCCTGCAGGCATCAGCTGTATTGTCATTTATTTGTATAGCACATATAAGTTGTTTTACTGACCTGGTATACTGTGTCTTGAAATCTCTTAAAATAAAGATTCTGAATGCCTTTAGATTTGTATTTATCATCAAGTAGCCTTGAAAAGTTTTCAGAATTTGTGATACTGAGAAATGGTGAGTTAAATTTATCGTGTTACCCATAAACCAGCTAGAGCAGGTGAAACATTTCTCCATGGTATAATAAAGATAGCAGTAGATAGATAAACAAACAAATGTTTAAATGTCCCAAAGAAGTTCTGAATACTTAAAATAAATATGTCTGAGGCTATGAGTATCATTGGCAGACTTCAATAGTACTTTGGTATTAGGCGACAGAAAGGACTCTGGAATTTCACTTCCAAGTGGATCAACACTTGCACAGTGTATAATATGACAGAGCAACAGCTGTAAAGAAGTGCTGAAATACGGGGGGGAAGAGTACTAAGCTATCAGTACCTGGGGTATTTGGCAATATAAAATGAACTCCTCTGGTATTCCATTAAGAAAGATTTCTGTTTCTCTTGTTACAGGAGGGGTAATTTTAAATATCTAGTAACATCTCTGTAAGTTATATTGATATTAAAATGGATTTTTACTTCTTTCTGTAGGCAATTAAAAGTCTGGAAGACTTAATTTCAAAACATACCACAAATTTTAAAGGAAGTAAATCTACATGAAGAGCTACAAAGGGAATTGGTTTGAGAAGATACAGCATTTGCAAAAATGTCTTCAAGTTGTGTCACTTCAGTATTTGCTTTGATGATTTTGTGCTTTGCAGCGGCAGGTAGGTGGCATTATGTAACTTGTATATATTCAGAATTATTGATCAAAATACTTTTTCATGCTGGAAAAATGTAGGTCAGCTAAAGTTTATATTTACGTCTAGGTTTTATACAAAGCTAGTGTGATCATAACTGCTGGTATGGTGATATGAGAAACAATGCTGTTCCTATATGTTTCCCCTTAAAATCATTAAAGAACTGCAGTAGTAATGTAAATTATTTTGGTTATTTTTTTTATTTAAAAAAAAGGAAATTGCTTGGTGCACATATATTATAAAGGGGAAGGTTGCTATGGAAGCCTTGGGGTGTGGAAGCAGGGTAGCTCTGCCAGCGTGATGCTGACGCTGAACTATTAGCTCTGTCAAGAGGCTGGATTTATTACCCTGGGTGCAGGGTTGTGCTGGTGAAGCTAAGCTAGGGTCTCTCCACAGAGCTAGGCTGAAAGGGTGTACCAACTCAGCTCAGTGCCACCTTCAAGGTCTACAATCTGGAATTAAGTCCTGATTGTTTTAGTTCATAAGAAGAAATTTCTGACAAAATCCCGGAAAGGGTCGTAATAGGTCACCGAGTCCATCCATCCTTCCTGCTTCGTTGGGATAAGCGTCACCTTGGTCATTCCTGACAGTTGTATAATCTGTTTTAAAGTTAACTGTCAATGGTGATGGCAAAGACCTTTTAATAACAGTTGTCAGCGTTACTGGAGGTCTCATAGGTTAGGAAGATGCATTGCCATTTATGGGGATTGTTCCTGTTCCATGTTTTGTCCTGGATAGGGATTTTTGAAACTGTGTGTTGCAGTAACTTGTGATAGAGAAAGGAAAGATCTGTAGAGTTCAAGTACCTAGCTTACATTGTAGTTTCTTCAAGTGCTGAAGTGATTCTTCTTTGTATGTTTGTTTGTCAAAGTTCTTCCTGTGGTTGCAAAGGGACGCCTCTTATGTGTCCAGCTTGCATACCATGTGGTTCATTGGAGAAGAGGCCAAGTGGATATACAGTCAGTTAGAATGAGGTAGTGGGAAAAGTGGACAGTGGACAGATGGCTTGCTTAAATCTGAGATGTCCTCACTATGGAAAAGATGACCAGCTTTGGAAGAGACAGGGCTGAGCAATTAAATGTGTTACAATTTGGCGTCCTTTCATTGTCAGCATGGAAAATTCTGTTGTTTCAAGCCCTCAAGCCTTGTGGGAGTTTCTCTGGAACTGACCTCCTGAAGGCATCTGTCCAACGTTAGTAACTTCGATTGTTTAATAGTATGTGATGCTGACATTTTGTAATAGCTTCATTACAGATGAACTTTCAGCCATACAGGGTGTGTCTGAGTGTGTCTGCGGCTTGAGCTGAGGATATGAATGCTGCTCTTGGCTGAGAAGAGCGATTACTTGGAACGAATCTGAATCATTATAGATGCGTAAAAAATCTACTTTAAAAAAAAAGTGTCAGTGTAGAAAATAAAAACTGTTTTAATTGATCACAATCACAATTCCCTTTTGCTGCTGAGGAGATTGCTTGCCTAAGAAGTCAGCTTACCTCTTAATGCCAGCTTTAATTAAAACCCACTAATTTAAAAGTGTTACCAAACGTAGTACTACTATTATAAAGCTATGCAGTGTTCAGAAACGTTAGCATGTCTGTCCTGAAGTTTATTGTGGTTTTTTTGGTTTTACTCCCCAATTCTGTGTTTTCCTCTGGCAACTCTTGAAACGAACTCTTAAAAAGTACTATGGCCTTGGATTTGATCAGATGCTTATTCATAAGTAGAGTCGTAGAATGATTTTGGCTGGAAGGGACCTCTGGAAATCTAGTCTAGCTCCTTGCTCGGAGCATGGCTGGCTTCAAAGTTGTTTTTTTCTTGGAGACTGATTCTTCCCACTATCTGCATGGGAAGAAGATAGCTGAAGGGAGTAGAAAGGGTCACAGTTCGTTAGAGGAAGGTGAGGAGGGGCTATCATTGTGATTCTAGCTGTGCCTGTCCTGTGGGTTTTGGTTTTCTTCCATGCTTTTTATTTTGGCAATAAGTTCTTAATGAGCACAACTAGTTACTGCCCTTTACAGAGTATCATGAATATAGTAAGATAAGAGCAATAAAGAACTGATGGACTCTGATGAAGGAGAGAGAGAGATCTCAGGCAGATATAATTACAACTGGGGAAGGACAGCTCTCTGAAGGTTATTTAGATAGAATTTTGCAATGTTTTTCTATTAGTAGTCGCTGAGTCCTGTTAACCCAAAGAATTATACTTTAAACGTGGGGATTTTGTGGCTATAGGTGAAATACGAGTGGGAGCAAGCAGTGCATTCTAGTCGTGCAGAAAAAGCTGTGACAGATGCCCATGAGCTATTGTGATGACCAGGGTATCGCAGGCTTGGCTTTTAATTGCCAGTGTACATAACCTGCACTTTTTCAGGCTTGAACCATTAACATACTAGTATAAATGAAACTGAGAAGTATAAATAAAATCCCTGCGTGCCTGTGGTGAAGCCTGGGGGAGGCAGGGGGCAGCATGCCACCTCCCTCGGGTGTTGATTTTTATGTATTGAGCCTTTTTCCAGCTTACTCTTTGTTTCTGAAGTAGTGAGGCTGTTGCAGGAGAGCACACCTTTCTTTTGTTTGCCAGGCATACACTGACAGTGCTGTTATTGGTCTGGGTTTTGTTGCTGACTGCCCAGTATCTTCTGCGTTGTTATCTTTTCTGATATGGATGATCTTCTAGACGGAATCTATTTTTTTTTCTTTCCACTCTTGCTTTTTAAGGTACTAATATGTTAAATATATCTTAAACCTGAGTTAGATGACATGATACACAGAGATGCATAGTCAAACCTGAGCCATAAAACTGCATGTTTTTTATGCTAATAGCTTAAAGAATACACCTCACTAACTTTGCATTGAAAATGGTCTGTATAAATATTCAAAGAATATTTGTCTGTTTCTCTACCTCCTCGTACTACCCAGATATATGTAGCTAAATGCTTGTGTGAATCTGATTTTACTTTTAGCTTGCACACAGATTTCTTATAATTTCTCTCTTTCAATTGCATGGAAAAAGACTGCAAAGAAAACCTTGATTACTGTGAGATTTTTCTTCCCCATGGAAAGTGCAAGGCAGGATGGAGAGGAGAACTGCTGGCAAACTACCTGCCTGTCTGAAGGAATTATGTTTTTGAAGTGGACTTAAACTAAGGTCTGGCAACCTGCAGTAGGAACTCCACACAAACTCTCAGAACCACGCGTGCTACAGCCTTGGATAATCTCATAAGCAAGTCTGGCTTTGTAGTCTTGGGAGCAAAAATATTCTGCCCTAATGTGGCTTAAATCAAAGTCTGAAATGTATTTATTTTACTTGCTGGCAAATTTGTGCAGTTGGGTGCGTGATGTACATCTTGATAAAACGTCTTAGAGGCAGCTGAAAGGCGTACCTCCCCTAGACCCTGAGGGCCAGTCCTTCAACAAGATAGGTCCTTCGATGAAGGAATGGGAAATCTTTCTAACTTGAACTTCTTTTTTTCCTTTTTCTTTCCTGCCTTACTCTTCAGCTGGAAAGAAGATAGAAGGGTGATACAGCTTGCACTGGCCAAGGGTCTCATTCCAGCCTTCTGAGGTAGATCCTCCAGTGGTGCAAAAACCAACAAAGCAGCGCAGCTGTGGCATCTGATACCAAACAGAATTTGCCCATGCAGCTTTGTTCTTTTTCCCTCAGCCCCTCTGACATTTGGTGTTGCCTGTGCTTGCCTTGTAGACACCTCTTTGTGACAGAGTTTCATGGTTGTGGTCAGGCTGATGGAGAGACTGTAAGAATTGGATATATTGAAGAATTTACCGATTTTCTGTAATACTGAGCTTATTGGTTTATCTGCTCACATTAGGTCTGTCTCTATGGTTTTCTTTCAACAGCTCTTTGTTCCCTGGTTCTCTACTCTATTGTTAACCTAGCTTTTTTCCCCCCTTTCTTTCTACATACTTGCTCTTAAAAGTAAACTTACGTTGTTCAGAGCATGTGTGCTTCATTTTCAATAAGGCTGTTTGCTTGTAAGCTAATGTATCTTTTGGATCTGTGCCCCCCAGATACGGTAGTGATGGATGCCATGTTCATAAGTGTAACAACAGGAAGGAACAGGCCTTGTCATGAGATCTTTTTTCTTTTTTTTTTTTTTAAAGAGGAACTTCCCCTGACCTTGAACACTGTGTTTCCAAAAGCAATATAGGATCCTTCAAAGTATAATAGAAAGTCCTTCCACTGGAAGATGAAGGACATGATCTAAAAAAGAAATAAATTAAAATGCTGGGAGTCACTGACACAAATGTACTTCTATTTTAAACAGTATTTGCTGGGTATTTCCCAGGTGTAATTAAATTGTAAGTTTTATTTCTCCTCAAAATATTTGTTGCCAGAGGTGTGGGGTTTTTGTTTGTTTAAAGTGTGATTAGAGGATGAGAACCAAGGGACAGAGGTTTACTCTTGAATTACTACGACTGAAGTACAGACTGGTTACAACTTTTGAATGGATAGAGATTTCACTCTCTGCCTCCCTTTTCCTTCAGTTGTTTCTTATAATCGGCCAGCTTCTGCCTCCCTTGAAAAACCACCCAGTCCTATCCCTTCATGGTCTGGATACTCAGTCTTTTAGAGGATGAGATTACCCAGTACTTGGAGCGTTTAAAGACTTGCAAGCTCAGAGGAGAGTCAGAGGAGCAGAGAGCTGGTTTGTGAGTTGTGCCTTGCTTATCTCCTGCCTGTGCCACTGCCGCGCTTCGGGTTGGACAGGCTGGGAGCTCTTCTGTAGGGGCCGTAAGGGAACGGCCATGCTCTTCTCATGAGAGCCTGTCATGTTCTCGGGTCTGAGAAATACTGATTTGGAACCACTGACTCGCTTTTAAAGGTGGAAATTGTTCTAGTTCTTTTTTATCCTTTCAGCACCCTGGTGGTGATTTGAAGCATCTTAATGTCAGATGTTCATCTAATAGGGAACCAAATAATAAATTCCTAACTTCATGGCAGTGAGCTTGGTGAGGTATCTTTGAGAAGCCAAAATGTATGTTAAAAATTGATAGTTAATCTTAATTTCACACAAAAAGAAGTAATACTTTTCAACCAGTAAATGGTATTTTTAAGTGAGCAATTTAAATACAAAGACTGATCAAAACTGGGAAACTAGACTAAATCTGTAGATCCTCTGAATGAATGTTTCTTCAGCACTGCTGTTTGGTGATCTATTCCTGTGTAAATGAGGTTTTTAATCTGGTCTTCTGTCTGTCTCTCAACCAGCTCAATTGAGTCAGATCCCGTACCATTTCTGTGTGGTTTATGCATAAATAGTATTTTTATATTCCAAAACCACACAAAAATTCTGAAGATCTTTGAGTGTGAGAATACAGAGAAAGGTTATGTACTTTAGAAGAGGTAGTTGTATCACAGACTTGGAATGGCTTGAACTCAGCAGACTGCATTTTTTCCTGTATCAGCAAGGCTCTGAAGCTAAAACCAGTTGAATTTCAGCAGAGTTCTGCACTCACATGGAGCAGTACGATGTGGGGTTGTGGGTCCTGATTCAACAAAACAACTGAGCATGTATCTAAGTGCTTTGCTGAACCAGAGCATTTATCAGTAAACATGAAAGTCTGGTGCTTTGATTAAAACTGACTCTGGATTATGCCAAAGGAATTCTGAGAAATACCAAGCCTGTAATGCAGTACTTGAAGTGTATAGATGAAGGCAAATGGCAGCATTACTGACTGTCTCTGGAGGGAAGTACTCAACTGATGAAAAGTAGTTTTGCGGAAAATTTTATGGCATGGAATGGTGAATAGCATTAATCCTTGTCTTTCTAAGGAAATTTGTTAAAGTTTTTTTTTTTTAAGAGAAACTTGTCTCTAACAACTTCTAAGCATCACATAATTATTTTATAAATACTGTGCTAAAAATAATTCTTTTGTTTTCTGAAGGGAATTGGGATTTGGGATTTTGCTTGTAGATCTTTTAATATCCTTTCTGTACTGTAGGCCCTTATTAACTCTTTCTTAGCTTCTCCTTTTGTCTTGTCTTAAAAATAACACCCTTGATCTCTTTAATAAAAAAAAGTGAAAAGGGCATATTTAGTTAACTAGAGATGGTATTTTTATCTTCTCTAACATCAGTGAGAGGTACAGAAGCTTTCTGAACTCAAAGATCTCCAAAGTAAAGTGGTAGGTACTCTGGGACATACCTAAAAAAAAAAAAAATTGTCTTCTAACTGGTATGTTTTGCCCTTTTTTCTTTTTTCCTCTTTTAAAATTATTCTCCCATCAAAATGCCCTCAGCTGTTGATACAATGAACCTGCTTACCTTGCCTTTACAGAATGATAACTTTATTTTTTGCTTGCATCTTTCTTGCTGCCAAATAATATAAATTCTGTCATTTGGACTAAGCAGGGCGTGTGCAAGCATCAAGCACTACAGTTTTATCTGTTGCCACAGGAAGAATTAGGCTCCAAGAGCTGTAGCACCCCAAACGGAGCATTCCCGAATGTGATCCTAGGGTGTCTCAACAAGAAATGGAGCATCTGCTATTAAAAAACCAGTTGTTACTTTCACATGAAAAATGTATTGAGTTTCTGAAAGTCTTTTTCTTTTATAAGCTTTTTCCACTGAAATATATTTGCATGAATCAACACACTTGTTTTACTACTGGTTATGTTATAGTGTGAAGAGAATATAGGGACCAGATATATTCCTTTTCAAAGAAGAGAAATAATTTCATCCTCTGTAGCTAATGACAATAAAAGGAACTGAACTCCCTCAGGCTGTAAGTCATAGGAGAGATGAATTTGGAGTGAAAAAAAATATATTTAGCACAAAGACTCTGTGCCATGTTTCATTACCTGAAGGCATTGAATTGGATTCTTCTTTGGTGTAAACTTGTTTTAAGCCAATGGAATTTCACCAAGGATAAATTTTGACCTCAGGTGACAAAAGCAAAGGTTTTTAATTATTCCATAAAGTGCAGCTGCTTCAAGAACAGTGTGCTTTTCTTAATACTTTTAAGTGTACTTTATAAAAGATGGAGCAATTGTTCCCTTATTTGGCAGCTACTACACTGTGAGACTTACTAATAGGCAGTTAATAAAAAAGGGATTTACCTGTCAGGGATGGAAAGAACTAAACTGAAAATGTCATTACTCTCATTATTGGAAGCAGTGTATAGAAGAAGGAGTAGCAAATAAAGGAATTCAGGGTTAGGCAATGGAAGCATTTGTAAGGTTTGTTGCTGTTTTACCTCTTCAGCAAAAAGTTTATTTTCCTCTGGAACAGATTTGGTGGTTTAGTGTTGGGGTTGGTTTTTGTTGATATTTTGGTTTTAAATTTTTAATGAATTTACTTTACTTAACACTTGGAACCAAGAGTGGGTGAAGAATTGGGTTTGTGGTTATCTGCACTTGTCCTCTTTTCTTTTTCTTCGCTTCCTGGATCACCAAATGTGATCACCTTTCCTTGTGTCTGGAAAGGACAGTTGATGCAATTTATTTTGGAATAAATAAAATTTTCCTTTATTAATTTACATTTAAATGGAGCAATAAAAAATATGTCCTACTAGAGATCCTCCTCAACCTATTTTGATTCAAACTACTAAGTCAAAAGTCAAACTGACATTCTTTTTCCTTCACAAGATTGTGTGCCTTTCATGAATATGTAAAAATCAGTGGGGGTAAATGGGCACTTAGCGTCACGATGTCATGGCGGTTCTTTAGGCTTCAGCAATGACACGAAAGCGAGTAAAGGCGAAAAGGTTGTTTGAAAACGTAGCAGTTGCTGAAGTAGCTTCACATAGTTCAGTTCGCACATTTGGGGTTGCTTTAAGGAAATCGGTAGAACATGAGAAACTTTTACAGCAGTGGCCACACGTTGTTTATATTTGTGTGGGGGGTGTGTGTGCGTGTTTAGTCCAAATGGGCGATTCCTAGTTACTCTTGGGAAACATCTGCTCTGAAGGATAAAACCTCGCTGTGGCTGAGGGCACTGCTGGGCAGGCGTGCTGCCCGCTCTGCTGGCGCTGAGGGCCATGGTGGAGACTTCTCCTGTCTGCTGACTGACGTGTGCTTTTCATGCAGCCAACACACAGCTGCCCTGTGTGACTTTGTGTGTATCGTCATCCCGTGTGGTGACTAAATGTACGTGCCTGTCTCTGAAGGACCCTTGAGAGAGAGTGGAGTGAGTTACGGGTTGTCAAATCGATTTTTCCCAGCTGTGGCCTGTCCTCGGCCATGAGCAGGGACTCCTGGAGAAGAGCGCGCCGATGGCTGGGCCGCTGGCTGGATTGGTTTTTCTTCTGGAGTCCCTGTGCCCTGATGGCCATAGGTGTAGTAGTTGCATAGGACTAACCTATGAACCTTGGCTTTTGGCTGAAAGATGAAAGGCTTGTATCTGGATTAGTGACTTTCTCTGTGATCTCGTCACGAGTTTTTTCATCTCTCAATCTTGGTCTCTTGATATGTAAAACAGGTGCATTCGGCCCTGTTGTCTTCCATGCCGGACTCCTTGAAGGGCTAACGTAATAGCTTTAAAGTACTTCGATCACATTGGTGCTAACCACTGTTATCTCATTAATTCTTCAAAACCTCCCTCCTGCCCTTTTTTTTGGAGGCATGAAAATGACAAAGCTTTTATTTAAAGGTCTGTCAGACTTTTTGCCTGCCTTGCTTCTGTTTAGACTAATGGATGCTGAATCGCAGAAGTTATTTGTGATCTCGGATAAGGAATAAGCTGGTTGAAGTTTTGGCAAGTCATAAATTAGTTACGATGTCCTGAGGGGTGTCTTAACTGATGGAACTGTTTCTCTTTTCTCTTTCTTCTCCTGCCATGCCAACTCTTACTTTAAAGAAAAAAAATAACAAACCACCCACTATTTTTACAGAAAGTAGAATCAGTCATACTTGAAGCAAGGAGGTGGGAAATATGAAACACTCTTTACTGTAGGAAGAAGGATTTTCAGGTGAAATGTGACTCTTTCCTTGCATCATTAGAAGAAAACTTACAACAGAAGGTAGGACTATGTTACATCCCATGCATAGTTTGAGCAACATGTTAGAAGTTTAATATGTGGATTCAGTTTCTTGCATTAAGGCTGACTTAGTCTTTGGAGGTGATTTGTTAAACTATGTAATTTGTAAAAGTTGCCGGTATTCTGCGTTTTCTGCTTTGAAATGCCAGATCAGTCTTGCAAAATTTCGTTTTATAGCACTAATGAATTCAAAGCAGTAATTCATTGTTCTATGGGATATTTTCACCTTCCAGGCTGAAAAAGTAGTGGGTATTTGAGAAAATTGGCAAGAAAACAGTTCAGAAATTACCTTGGATATTACTTAGCTGATTTTTGAAGCAAGGCCAGTAGTAGTTGCTTCTCTTGCTGAACTAGTGCTCATGGCCATATTGTTCACTGTATTTGCTTTCATTCTCCCAGTGCTAATGTTTGATCTCAGTGATAACATGTATCATCACAGATGGAAGACAGATAAAATATGCATCATAGGAAGGACTCTGAGGTTGTGGGTTTTTTTTAAATTTACAGTTGTCTAAACTGTAACACCTAGGCAAATGCTTCTCCAGTGTCTTGTTAAAAAGCCAGCTAACTGACTTTAGTAATAGTTGCTATGACAAGAAAAAAAAAATCGTGTAACTAAAGTGCTCAGAATAAGGAATGCTTCATGCCAGTAGCAGAAAAATAAAAGCAGTCCTGAAAAAGATCCTGTTCTGTTGCTTGTGAATTCTCTTGATCTCTATTCTCTCTTATATTTTGAAATTAGCAAAGCTAGTTTTTTAAGCAATTTCATGCCCAACTAGAACAATCTTTAAGACTCTCTGTGATGGTTGATTTTTGAATAAAAGAGTTTTTAAAACTAAACTTACTTAATTCTAGGTCTCTGTTACATTTACTGGATCTCAAAAATACATTTGCAGCAAGAAGCCTGTAAGTCAGCTCTTATGAATGCCAGACTGAAATTCAACTTTATTGATATGATTCAGGAGAAAAGAATTCTAATGAAACATTTCTGAGTATTGAGCTGCTTAATGGTGGTGTTAAAATCTTCCTGTATGCAGAGGAAAACCTAACCAGCTAATTCTGTTTGTTTCAACATCACACAAGCACTATGCAAAAAAATTGTCTAAGACATTTCAAGTAAAGATCACTAACAAAGAACTTTTTTTTCCTTGCCTTGAGGATCCTAGAATATGCCTGCCTTCCTTCTCCAGAGAAATAATAATGCACTTAAGGTGGTTTTGTAGGTGAAGTGTTCATGTATCTGTCTACGATTTGACAAGATTGCTCAAAGAAGTAGTAGAGTGAAATCAAGATTTATTAGGGAGGATTTCTGAGCAATGAATCAACGCTTTTTTTGACCTAGTGGACTGGATTAATTTAATTAAAGCAATAAACATTTTTTGTTCTAGTTGATTGAACTAATTAAGTTGATTCAGTTCCGATACCTGTGTTGTTTCCTTGTTCCAGTTGGTTTCATTAAATCTTCAAAAGGAGCGATACTCTGTTCCAGTAGAAGGGATATGACTTTTCTTTAGTGCTCCACAGTGCCAGCCTGTGTGCTGGTGTCCCAGTGCTCACTGATGGGGTCCCTTGCTGGAATGCTTCTCTGGGGGTTCGGGTTGCTGCTTTGTGGGCTGCAAGCCCCTGCAACTGGAAAGGGTTCGTGTTTCGACCGTAACTTTCTGCGCAGAGTCGTTGCATCTTCTGCCCTTTAATCCTGTTCTAAACCAGTCAGTACGTGTCTGATCCTGATATGGTCATATAATATTACATCTCTAGGTAAATTTTATGGCAGAAATTTTAGAGCAGTGTAGCACAGCTCCTTCTTCCTTAGTGGAATTAATCCTAGGGTTCATGTCCTGAAGTGGTAACAATACAGTTGTCCTGGTCTGGAGTCTTTTGATGTTCCTCCTCCATTTATGATACATGGGTTGGTTTGCTTTTTCTTCCTATCCGCTTCCTGTTAGGTCCCCCATGCTATTTTGTTAAATAGGCCATGGCCAGTACAGTTGGAGAGAGGTTTAGTGGGAACCTGCTGTCCAAGGGCTGTAGTGCCAACGAAGGGGCTCGTGCTATTCCTTACTTTTGGTGGGAGCCTGCAATGAGTGTGATGCTCTCTGCTCCCCTCTTTTCTTGGGGGTACGTTCTTCCTCATGTGTCCAATACCTCACTGTAACTGTGTCCAAGTTGTGTGTATTAGTACGTTTCCTTGTAATCTCCTGGATAATCTCAATGAACATTTAAATATGACAGAGCAGTTACTTTGGAAGTTTTTTATATAAACTTTTTTTTCATACAGTGGCTTAACAATGTTTTGTGGGTTATATATGGGATCTCTCTTTGGTTTTATGGTGAATGAAAACTGCAGTTGACTGTCGTAGGTGGTTAACTAAACTAACTGTTAATGATTGTATTAAGGGCAATTAAAGAATTGGTGAATGAGAGTACACTTCCGTGCTTTATTTCTGAATATATTTGATTTGTTACTGTAGCCCCATTATCCAGAGAAAAGAGCGTTTGTGCTCAACGAGAACTTTGTTCTTATTTTCCCACCAAGCTTGTGGCCCTGGTAGTAGGGCTGAGAGTAGAAGGAGTACAGAACTGCTCCGCCTTGTTTCTCTCCTATTATGAGTCCGGTCTGTGTTGACCTCAGGGGGAGTGTCTGTTTATTCAGTTGTTTGTATCCCGTTAGAACATGTTGGTACCACTCTTCAGTTGATCAGTAGGAGGTGGCTTTGTTAAAGCAGGGATACAGTCAGGCTTATACTTAACCAAGTAACTTCGCTTGCGGTGTAATGTTAAGACTGCGTCTGCATTGTATGGCCAGTAAATTATCAAGACTCTCATGATATGTTAGTAAAATAATGGGTGTTAATGCCATTAAAGGGAAATGAACTTCAATTTTGAAGTTAACTTCAAAAAAGGAATTGAAGTATAACCATTGGTCCACTGATAGGAAGAACAAGTTTCAGCCTGGCTCCTGTGTGCTTACGTGAGAGCCTGAAGTCCTAGAAGGGTGGTTGATTTTCCCTGCACCTTCAAGATTGCTAGAGCAAACACAGGGACCCTTGAAGGTGGGTGGCAGGGGTAGCGGAGCCTCCCTTTTTTGCAGCAGCTCATGTTTGTACTACATCAAAACTGAATTTCCTCTTACAGAACTAAAATATCGAAGTATTGTTCAAGTATTTTGAGTAACTTGATCTGTGTTCACCTGGTGGCACAGTTAGACATTGACCACCAAGTAAAAGATACCCTGTCAGAATTGGAGCATATGGCAACAAAGCGATTTGATTGACTGGCATGGCTACACCTCCTTACCCGAAAGTACATGAAAAGCTGCCAGAAACACTTTTTTTTGTTCATTTAACTGATGTAACTGTACCCATTAGAAGGGTTTGCCAACTTAGCAGAGTTTCCAACAGTGATATACAATACATTATGGAAAGGAAATGCACCATTGTACAATGCAATGTTGAAACTTTCATGCTTTTGTTATTAAAATTGTTAAATAAATGAGAGGCAGCAGTCCTTGTCAGGACTCTGAGCTGGAACCCTTCACACTCAGTACGTTATGCTATGGTGCTAGCAAGCAAAGGCCTGAAATGTCTGAGCTTATCTAAACTCTACCAAAATATATGAAAATAAACTTACAGTGACTTAACCGGGCCCTGTGTTAGGTTCTTTGTCTGCTGTTTTTTTGTTTGTATTTAAATGCCATTTATTTAATATTCAGCTTTTGTCAGCTGGGAAAAGCAGTCCCTAGCTCTTGGTTTTTCCCCAAAATCAAAACCTGATGTTACCCCCTAATGATGGATGTGTTGAAATGGGTCATTTGAATGATATTTTCTTCCACAAAAATAATGGTAATAATTAAAAACAAAAAATGTAGGTATGTGAGAAGCATAGCAGTGGCCACCTTCAGACTGTTATAAATTCCAGCAAAACAGATTTTACTGTATGAACTGCCACCACCAAGTGCTGACTCAATGATAGCTTTTACGTGTACCTCTAATGTTTAGCAGGAAGAGCTATTACTCATTTTATTTAATGCCCTTTCTGGGGGACTGTTTCAAAGCTTGCAAAGCGTGTATGAGGCCCCACAGACTGCTGACTCCACTGCAAAGTTATTTTATATCTAGTAAGTTCCAGGATATTGTGACTGTTTATAAATAACGCTATCCTTTACTGATTGTACTTGAAAACAAAGTTATGCCGTTCTAAGTGTTGCCAAGTCACTTTGAAAGTCTCACTGTAAGGTTTCTCACTGCTCGCCCCGTATGTAGGGCTGGGCCATTGGTTTGTCTTTTTGTTTGAAGGGAAAAGCCACCCTGCTTACTGAGGTATCGGCTTCCAGTGAAGTCATGTGGCAAGAAAGCTTCTGTGGTCTTGCAGCCTGAACATCTTCAGGCTTTTACATTTAGTTAATATTTTGTGGTTAGTTTTTACAGAATCTACCTGCATTTTTTTTTTCCCCTGAAGTCTTGTTTGTTTGATTGTTCAGGAAGGAGCATCTAGAGTTTGTGTGTACTGGAAAAGACAATGAATTGTACTCCGTTGCTGGCAGTTGGGTTCCCTGTGTGAGTCCCTGCTGTCTGTAGTGTCAAGGGGGCTTTTGCCTTCTTCAGGCAAGCCCTTAAACAGGAGTTGAACCCTTGCCATACAGCGAGATGGATTTTGGCACCTGTGGGGTCTCTGCAAGGGAAGTACTTTAAATGTGCGTGTGAACATTTTATATATTTGTGAAACCTGAATCGACTTTGAGGCTCCCTGAGACTTTTTTTCCAGGCAGCAGTGATACTAAGATACATGCCTTATAAAGGCTATGTTAGCATTGGGCACAAATGACTTATTTCCTGAGTTAAAACTCCTTTCCCCAACTTCCCTTTAAAAAAAAAAAAGAAAAAAGGCAAAAGTCAATAAAAGATTATTTGAGGAGATGAGCCATTGTGATTTCATATGGAGGCCATCTCAGTTCTCCTTTTATATCTGATGCTCGCCTGGGAGTATGCGCTGTACTTGTGTCCTGGGCTTGAATTGTTTTCAACTTATTAATAGTTTTGAAAATGTGTTTAACAGTTAACTGCCAATGTGCATGCTCTTTTTGGTTACAGCTAACAAGCAGCTGGTCAGCACATTAACAAGATGTGGACTCTGGTAACTCTTGTAGAAAGACATCTCTGCATTTTTTCAAATGCCCTTGCCAGAACTATGTGGGGAGAAATCCAGCAGGATAAAACAAAGGGCACATGCTTAATAAGGGAAGGAATGAGCAGAAGGAAGGCAAGGAGGAGAAAATCTTCTTGTATTTTGGAAGGGAAGAAGGGGTGCAGCGAGCAGGGAGTGAGTTGTTTCCTAGATAGAAGGAAGATGAGTGAGTGGTAGCATTTAGTAAGAAACTCCTTAAACAAAACTTTACCTCAAGGGAAATGGAGAGACATTAGTTAGTAATTCGTTTAAGAGCTCTGGCTGATATTGTAGATAGCCTTTTGAGAGATATTTCTTAAGCGAACAATTTTACTTGTTCGTTGAGAATTATTTGTTTTGCTGTGGGATTTGCTTAATTTCTGGTGGAAGTTCTGGAGGGCAGAGAAGAACTTTAAGAGTATTAGTAAGTGGTTTATTTTACAATTGAATTTATATTCTTTTATGGTTACTTTAATAGATTTGAAAATCTAATTACTGGTCTCGTTCTGTCAAAATTTACATTTTAAATAATCGAAGTCATGCCTGTCCAGTGATGAGCCTTTCTCTTTTCAATGAAGAGGCGCAAGTATAGGATATATACGGCCAAATCTTTTTGCATGTGGCTGCCATCTGCCTGAGCTAAATTACTCCCTATGAATCAGGCATACAATATGCATGCTCTCTGTTCTGTATAAAGATCTGCTCCCAAGTTGTTTAGAGTCATCCTTTCTCACTCTCCATTTAGTCCTTTCTCTGGCAAATCTCCCGTGGGCCTCATCTGGATTCTTGCCTGATTAGGGACTAAGAGCTTGACCCTGTGAGATAATAAAAAACCCAGCATCCCCACAAGAATCTACAGATTTCAATGGGAGTTGAAGGCGGTATGTACTGCTAAAGTGTTCAGCATGTATGCTGGGTTTAAGGTAATGATTTCAGGACTTGGCTGTGTTACAGCGTACATACTTGCTGGCCTTAACTTGATTAAGCTGCAAGTATATTACCATGATTTGAATCCTCTGTGGAAAGGAAAACACATGGTCTCTCTGTGGATTTTGTGGCTTATTTAGAATGAATTTTCATTTTCTGAATGTGTATATTGAGATGTTCCTCACCAGAAAATTCTAGTTTATTGGTACTTGTGTTGTTTTGGAGCTGTCTGCCTAAAAGCAGGAATCCAAGAAAGCAGTCCTTTGGGAAGTGGAGGCCATGAAATACTAAGATCTAGGAAGGGTTGTAACTTTGACTCTTATTGCACACAGCCTTCCAGAATGATTCACTGCTTCCTTAAAAGATTCCGGTATCTCCAACTTTTTGTTAAAAACAAAGAAACATAAAGGTAATTATCACATCCTGGAAGAAAACACATCACAGAGTTAGGCCATATAATGAGATAATGAGCACAGTTGGGTAGTGACCTTCAGCTGTTTGTGTGGATAATGCCCTTTAGACTTTATTTTAACAGAGCAGACTACCCAAAACCAAGGCTTCTCATTCAAAGAAGAAAAATAGAACTCCCACAATCTCACAGTTCAGAAGGGGGAAAGAAGTATTGAAATTCTCACACAATCCCTGAAATAGCTTTTAATTAAAAAATAGGTAAGTGTATAATGCAGTTCAAACTGCAAATAATTTCTGACATAAGAAAAAAATTGTTCTTTAACATTGTAATACTGCGTATAGGTTTCTCTCTGAATGCTACTGTGCCTAGGCATAAGGAGGAGCCTGAAACTCAATTTTAGATTGAAGAGATAAGTCTTAAAAGACAAAAGTTTCTGGAGTTGAAGACTGCAGCATGGGTATAGGATGCCTAGCAAGTAGATCACTTCATATCGAAAAGCAAACCACAAACATAGCTAGTATTTAATTAAAGCAACATTTGTTGAAAATGTAGATATATTTGTCACCTAAAGAACTAGGTAGCTTTTTGGTGGTAAAGCTCTTTCTGTCTTTCAAGACTGGCATTTCCGTTTTTATAAAAAGATTTTTTTTTGGTACATATAATCTTCCCCTGCCCACCCCACCCCCCTGTAATTGACTTCATATAAGGTTCATGGGGCTGGTTACACTGTGTTTGCACACAGGGTAGTATCTGGTCAAACAGAATAACACTTGTATATTAAAACGTGCCATGCTTGTTATCTTCCTGCAACATGGACTTCTGTTGTGATGATCTAGTCACACATAGTGTTTATGCAGATAGGAATAGCTGAGCTTGGATGCTTTAAGTCAAGCAGAATGGATATCCTTTTGTTAAGGCCTAAGTAATGCCTGCCCCAAAGAGATTATAATGAAAAAAGGTATGAAACAAAGACTGGCAAAGGCATTCTTGAACACACAGGAGGGTATACAAGGTGATTATATCAACCAATAAATCTGTGGTCATTTAACTTTTATTGTAGAGGCTTAAGGAAGTAAATACGGGGTTTGACTGAAGCGAGTTGTGTAAAGAAACAGTAGAAGGTAAAGACTGTGAAGGAAAGATTTGGAGGAAATAAAGCATAATTTCTGTTACCAAATCTGTATCTTACAGTTCATGGATATCACTGATACATGGGGGACAGCAGGAAGGAGGAGGCGGCATAAGGGTTTGCCCCTCACCTGTAAATGCTTTTGGCTGGCTTCAGTTGGGGAAGTCCTCTGTGTCTCCTAGCCAAAGTGGAAAGGAGCTGGCATGGTGCAGTGCCCAGAAGAGGAGGCAACATATGTCTTTGTGCCCTGCTTCTCCTAACAACTGATACAAAGTAATCTTCCCAGTCCCAATTTTCATTAAATAATTCTGAGACTTTAATTTCATTAGAATGTTTGAGTCTCTGTCATTTCCCATTTATGGCTGGTATTGTGTTTCATGGCTGGACTCGTATGCTCAGAGGAGTGGAAGACCAGGTGGGGCATGGGATGTATGCGGCGTGGTGGTGCTCTGGCCAGGTGTTGTACGATCAGGTACTCCCACTGTCAGTTTCTCTTTCATTAAGTGCGTTTAACAATATGTTTAAGGAAGATGTGAATAACAGTTAAGTGGTGTTTCTTTGTGTAAAGCATTGAAAGAGAACGTGGTATGTTAGGTAAATAGAGTTAATTTGAAGACTCATTTAAAAGCCACCAAGTTATTTGCCTAGGGACAAGCTAACTCAACTACTATATTTCTTTTGCCCTATAAATTATTAGTAGTAATGTTAACAGGTTATAAAAGGGGAAAATATAGCCATGGAGTTAGGTTAGTGCAAACTCTTTATCTTCAGTGCTAAGCTGCCCTTTAAATGGTAGTTACGTATTTAAGAAACCTGCATTTGTTGTGCTGAGTCCAAGCATTTCAAAAGTCTCAGATCCTTGACTCTTTGAAAATACTCTGAAAAATATTTGTCCAGGCTTACAGGTGAACCTGGTGTTTCTGGTTTAGGTCATCTTGCTTTGAGATAACTTCACTGTGATGATGGCAACAGTGAGCTGTGGTGTAATGGCCTGTGGACTCGTGGACGGTTGGTTGGTTGTTTTTCACACTTCTAGTATTAGTTGAGTTTAATATGTAACATCACACTTTAAACAGAGCCCATTTTCACAGTGTGGTCTAAGCGCTGAGCTTGTTAATGTTCTAGTATTGTTTCTGTTGCTTCTGGTCAGCCTTTTTGTGTGGAGGTTCAAAACAGGGATTTCTTAGGCCACTTGACCTCTGCACTTGTATTCCACTCATCCTGTTGAGTCAGCCTTATTAAGAGGACAGAGTTCAATTTCTTCCAGTTCTGGAAGGAAAAAACAAAGATGGTTTCTGCTTTTCGTAGCTATAATCCAAAAGTAGCTGGCTTAAAGAGCAGATCTGTTTGTTTAATTATCTGAATATTGACAGTTTCATGGAAGCAGCAGCAGAAGATGCGAAAAAACACACACTTGATCTGGACAGATATTGTGCCCAGCAAACAAACCTCTGGATGTTATTGATGAGAAGTTGTTTGGTTTTTTTTATTTTGTTTTTTTAAAAGCCTTTTTATGGCTAAAGACCATAGATACAGCGGTTTATGATTAGATGGTTTCAGACCTGACCTGAATCAGAGATGCTTTCTTCCTGTAGAAAGCTTTCTCCTGGTTTGAGGGAACAAATTGTGTGTGAAGTCATCCTGCACAATAAAAACCAATAATGGAAAGGGATTTGAATTTTGTCATTCAGATTCTGTGTGGATGATTCAGACTTTCTGGTTCCTAGCTCTGTGTATGGTGGGTATAACTGATCGTCTTTCTATACCGGAGAGGCTGGTGTCTTTAATACAGGTACCTGGCAGCAGGTGGTCATTTTGGCATAACCCCAACAGCCAGCTGAAATACGTGCAATTCCCAGAAACATGTTTTAATCCTCCTTTGAGCTACTTTTGACCACTTGGGCCTTCATCGGTATTTAAGATTCAAACTGTGTAAGTGTAGCCGGCCTCTTGAGTTGGATGTTGCCCACCTGCAGCAGGCTGCCCGAGACTATCAGAAAGTAGTCTACTCTGCCCTTTTTCACCATGTCTTCTTTTTCTGCCTGGAAGCTGTTTCTGGACAGAGTAACAGGAGTTTGGCTATTTGTTCAGGACTTTCTGGGATCTAGGAGCTTGGTTAAAGGTACCATTACTGGTCTGGAATTGCTTCCAGGTGTTTGGAAGTCCTGGACAAATGGCCACAGTGTGTGGACATACTGGATGCAGATACTACATAGCTGTATAGCCACCCAGGGTCTCCCCATGGGAACCCTGAATTGGAATGAAAATCCTTCTGCTTTTGAAGGAAAAGACTGGACATCGAAGATAATAGTTTTCAGGGTGGTTTTGGGGTTTGGGATTTTTTTTGGTGTTAACTAGCTGGCAAATGGTCACTCCTCTTTATATTGGAAAAAGTTCTGTGAGTGCAGAGCGAGACAGCATTTCACAGTGACCCAAAAAGAGTTTATCCCAGCTCTTCTGTTGCAGGGCATTTGTGTACAAGCAACTTCTTCTAGCATGGCCAGAAGACTTTAACTTTTAATGTTGACCCTTCGTACACCCTTGTAAATTTCTTCCTGGACATGCTGTGATATTTTAGCAAATCACCCTGTTTCATTAGTTATGTAGGTAAAGCTGTCTGCGGTGTGATAGTTGTTTTAGGCATTCACATAGTATGGTGGTCTTGCAAGGTGAACGTGTAGAGAAACTGTCTGCAAAATAAGAGGTGTGCAATAGTTTTCAAATCTGTAGCATCTTGTAAACTTAATTTTGTCCCATAAAAGGATGCTATAACAGTAACCTGGGATAACTGTAAGAATCTGTAAACCAAACAGGTTTTACTCAGGATCTATTCAATTGGAACAGCAAGTAAAACTTCCTGATCCTCATTTTCAGCTTTTTTTTTTTTGTAATAGCATTTTCCCTCCCTTAAAAACTAGAAGTAGGTCTAACTTGGACTGAGAGCTGATCTGGTGAAAGCATTTGACAGCTCCTTCAGTCTCCTTGAACAATGATTCTGTCTGATTAAAAAGCATTAGGTTAATTCAACAAGAGTAACTTACTTCATGGTATCTGAAGGACTGTGCCATGGGATCCCAAACGTGTAAATGAATTGAGGCTACAGTGTGTCCATTTAATAAATTATTAAAGCCATTCAGACTTCAGACTTCTCCCACATCAGGTCTAATACTGCTCCATCTAAGACAATCTCCACAGTGTAGTGGTAAATGCAGTTTCCAGGAGCTTAACACAGAACGTGAAGATAAGGAGGAGAGGGGTGTGCTGAAATGCTGTTTGGTTACCACTTAAAAAGGAGGTAACCCCAGTCTTGCCTTCCATCTGAGGTATTAATAGTGGGTTTACGGGAACGCTGGTTAGGGAAGCAATTTTCAGAGACCTTGTGTCATGACTGCAATGTCCTGTCATTGTAAATGGTGACTTTAGTAATGCTGAGGAAAGTAAATGAAATCGCTTCAGGAAAAGCTTTTATGTTCAAAAACAACAGTCTCCTGTGTGCTCTTCAAAAGTGGAACAAATACCTTTATACGACTTAAGTGTGATTGATTGTTCTCATTTCCACTGAATTTTTTTGTCAACATATAGGTCGAATAGCTTCGGAGAATATGCGTGTGTCTCTATATTTACACACACACACATGTACATGGAACTTAGAGAGACATTGCATGAAGCCTTTTTAGTAATCAGAGCAGTTGCTAGGCTGTGATTATTTGTGTTCTCCACCATGGAAAGATTTAGTCAAAGTGAAAATGCATGAGGGGCTTTTGAAAGTGGTAGTTTGTGTCACTGTTGTGCCGATCACGGACTAGAAGGAAAATGCATTTGCACAGTCAGCACGTTTTCTAAAATCAGCAGAATCTCTTTCTAGGAAGGTCTTTTCGCATTCAGTCTGTGGTTTCATGAGCACAATCAAGTCTGATGGCTCCCTGCTGCCCACAGTGGGGACAGGGGTGCAGGTTACCCTGCTGCCCTTGGTGAGAGCCAGCCTTGGTGCTCCTCAAGCCTTCCTCCCTGCTGTGCAGTGCACCAGAGACCAACGGAAACCTGCTTAATCTCTTTATTGCTGGGTTAGTTTCCTGTCACGTTAGTGAGTTGAATCAGCTCCTGGGGAAGGCAAGTTTGATGAGCATCAAAATAAGGTAGCTGGGAAGTGTTGGTGGGAAGGAGAAGAGAGGTGGAGGGAATGAGACATCCTGGTTTTGGCTGCGGTAAGATGCTGGGTGATTCATCCTGTCTCATAAACCTGCAGCGTTAGGTTTCAGTGTTTTTTCATTCCTCTGCCTGTAGAATTAGCTGTGTGTGTATAGGTCTGACAAACCTGCCATCCCATGGGAGCCATGCCCTAGATGCCAGGCACAGCATTTGTCACCCACCAGCCAGCCGTTCCATACCAGGGACCTGTCCTGCACCTGGGCTGGTGCTGCCTAGCAAGCTTCAAGTAAGATCCTGGTGCCAAGTCACAGTGCCCAGCTGCTGCCTTGGCTTGGGGCTTCACCCCAATGCATGGCCAAACTGCTGCACATCCCCACTCGCCTACCTGTGCCATACCCTGCCATAAGGGGTCTCATCTCCTGGGCCTGAAGCAGTGTTGTGGTTTCTGCAGACAGGCTTTAACTTATTCTAATGGCTGTCCTCTGATTTTTCACTTCAGAGGATGGTCTACTCCAATAGACTGAGGGTTTTTTTGAATCTCAAGTACAAATTGAGAGTAGATACAAAGGAGGGAGATTGTAATTGTCCAGCATGTGCAAAACTCAAATTCCTTGATTTTTTACTACTAAAATTGTGTGAGGGGCATCCTTTAGGAGGATTTCTGATTTCTTCTGTTTGGTTTTTTTTGTGCTCTTTTGCATATGCTGAGTCAAGTCCTTGCTGGTTGCTGGCTTTCAGAATATTCATAGTTTTGCTGAACTACCATTGTAGCTATAGTCATCCAATGTTGATTGTGCTTAGATGGCTTAAAAATTACTATGGGGATTAGCTCGCAATGGTAAACTGCATGAGTAATGCCTATTACCGTGATAACTTAAGGACAGTTTGTATCTCTGCTGTAATGATGCTTCTGTTTTAAACAGAAGATGCAGCTGCAAGTTTCAGTAGGCCTTGCTTTCTTATTTTTGCAATTATTTGCCTGCCTTGACGGTTGAAGTAATTTTGTAGCTGACCTTGTCACACAACAGGGAATTGAATATTTGGTAATAAGTATTTTAAATAATGTTTTAAAGATCCTAGCATGTGGACTTTAGAAGACCCTTTTTTTTTGTTATGTTCTACAAGATGTCATTTGACAATGTTTATAAAACACAGGCAGATGCCCCTGGATATGTATTAACATATTATATAAGCTCATTATTTAGCTGAAGATAATCGTGTCTATATGGGTTTTATAGTGTAATGTGTATCTTTACCGAGCAGCTTGAAAACTAACATGATAAAGGACTTTTGATTGTTTTCAAGAAAAATGTCACCATGGGAGAGATTTTTTGAGGAATAATTGGCATATATGGAAATAGTGAGGATAAAAGCTTCTAAAAGCCTAAATTATGTCAGCTGCTCACATTAATCTAGAATGTGTCTGCATGTATTTTCTTTGCTCCCCAAGTTTTTCCTGTATTTTTGAATTTTTGGTGTACTATTACTTTAAATGAAATTGAGTGAAAATTTTGAGCCAGAATAAAGAGTGACTTTGAGTGATCATTTTGTGTTTAAATAAAAACCATGGGGGAAGGTACTCAAGTAAAAAATTTTTCAAGTTACATTACTGAAGAACTTGATGGCAGGTGGGATGCACTGTATTTGGGCTGTCCATGGCCTTCTAGACATTGTGCTAATTTCTCTCCCTTGGCTTAACACCAAATGTGCCTAGAGCTCTCCAAATATTTTATCTTTGCTTACTTGGTGAAACTTTTTATTGTTGGTGCTGACTGAAGGCAATTCTGATTGACTTCTCTTCGTAATGACTCAGAGGTGTGTGGGTGTTTTGTCTTCTGCCACAATATCTAGGTACATAGTCAACTCTCAGAATTTTGCAAGGACTGCCGTGCACCTTATCCATCAGACTTTTTAATTGAATTTGGTATACAGAAGATGTGGTTACACAGACCACGTATGAGCAGCTGAGCCATCAGGGACCTGTGGACCACAGGTCTAGGACCACTGCTCTGTTAGTTTATAGCCCTCGTTGGAGATTCAGCTGCGACTTGAGCTATCTCCAGCATCAGCCCAGTCCCAGCTGACTTAGATGAGGCGCCTTGATGAACTTGGAAAAACATTTGCCAGCATCTAGCTTTATGGCTTTCAAATAGAAGAGTGTGGACGTTGTTCCCCTGTGCAATGGGGTGCTGTCCTTGAGTTCAGGACAGAGCAAGGACTTTATAAGCATTCCTCAGAACTGGGGCCAACCTGGTGTTTCCTCCTCTCCTGTAGGCACAGAGCCTTGAACAATTTTGGGTAAAAGGTCCTTCCTAGTTAAAAACAAACCAGATAATAAAATTCACAAGTCTGAAGAGAAAACCTGTAGCCGGGCATATTCCACGACTGATTTCCTTGCTGATTCTACAACTGAGGCTTGGTTAACTGAGTGGGAGCTGGGAAAGATTACAGTAGGCTTTGCCTTTTTTTTTTTTTAATGTTTTTCAAGACAAGACTGAAACTTTAAGTGTTTTGAGGAGGGAAGATTTGTTTTGCTTAAGCTCTTGACATGGATCAGTTTTCAAGGTTTGTACAGTGAGATGTTTAGTGATAGTGAACTCATCCTTAAAGGGTCAGTTACAGGAATTCAGCCTTCAATTGAACTTGTAATCTTGTTATTTTTAATTAGGAAAGGGCTGGTACTCTTTCAGTTGTTGAGCCATATTCCTTCCCCCCCCCAGCCTCTTTCCTTCCCATAGGCTTTTGCTGCTTCTGAGGTTCACTGCATTTGATGGGACTGAGGCAAGCAGTTGCCAACCATCACAGCTGGAAGCCCAAGTAACGGAGCAATGTTTCTTCATTTTATGAAGGTGCCTTTCCACTGATGAGCATTTTCAATCCATTTACAGCTGAGGAGGTGGGAAGGGCAGCCCCAGCACGTCCTGGTCTGGCTGGCAGCATACGAATCATGCGTTTCAAAGCTGCCGCTCTCGTTCTGACTCCGCAGCCAGCGGCATGTTTATCAGATCTTCCTGACATTCGGCACTGAGCAGATGTTCCCTTTTTTAGTATAAAGTGATGTTCCTGACGTGCTAGCTGAGATTAGGGAGGGGAAGGCTTACAAAGTTTCATGCTTGAGTGAAGCACTTATATGTCAGCATAGAAGGGCTTCTGACAGGCAAAACCAAGGGAGGGGAGAAAAAACCAATCCAAACCAAAAAGCCCTCTCCATCTGCTTTTCACTGAATGCCTGGTGTTGCAAGCAGGTTCCCCATGCTTTGGTACTGTCCAAGGATTAGAGGTGGTGATGGCTCACCTATCCTTCAGATGGGTTAGACACAAATGGCAAGTCTCCCATGCACCTCGGGGGTAGTGGGGAAGTTGAAGCTGAAGAACATGGCATGCAAGTTGCTGCTGAGCTTGAAAACTGCATTGTCTGGTACTCTGCATCTCTGTGGCTGTCAAAAAGAAGTTATCTTTGAAAGGAAATCACCCCTCTCTCTCCAGATGTCCATGCATCCATATGTACCAACATCCAGAATTCATTATTCCAAAAAATGACCTGCCGATAATCCAATTGACAGATAAATGCAAGACATCTTATTGAAAGAAGAGCCCTTTGTATGCAGGTATAGTGAATGACAAGTGGTGATGAGGCTGAGTGAACTACGTAGGAACTGTTTAATGCAACAATAAGGGTTGGATAGAAAAGAAAACAAATTACATCCGCAATTTGGGAGAGTTATGGAAAGGAGCGCATAGAGGAAAAAAAGGCACAAACAAAACCTCTGTAAGTCCAGTGTGTCTATGCATGTGAAGAAAAGGAAGCAATTTGGACCCAAATAAAAAGGAAAACTTTGGCTATGCTTTCATTTTGGAGCTTGGATGACCTATCAAAAATGATGCTAATGTTATGAATTAAAGGAAAATCTGTTAATGGTTTGTAGAAGTCTGTAATACTGTAATCCTTTAGAAATGTTTGTTGAGTGTCTAATAGTTTCAGTAACAGCAGTTATAAAATTTTCTAAATTGGAAGAGTAGCTGTCAACTCTGTGGTTGGTATGCACTCTGAATCAGTTACCATGAGTCACCTTTAATCTTTCCTGATCTCCTTGAGGTTCCTCTTATTAGCCATCAGATAAGACTTTGGATATAAACTCTTTTCACTGCATGGTAGTGCCCCTTGGACAACTAATATAGCACCATGTATTTCTCGGCAAAAGATGGCGGTGTATGTGGCTCCAAAGGGAAGTTGGTGGGGATCAAGCATGTGACAGCTACTTGTGTTTCTGAAAAGCTATTATAGGATTTTTTAATTATTATTTTAAAATCATTCTGAGCTAAACTTTAAGGAAAAAAAACCAAACCAAACAAAACAAAACCCAAAAAATTGAACAACAAAATCCACTTAAACCAAAAGTCCTACCCCTGCCCCCAATCTAGCAAATATTTTCTATAATCTTAGTATTACTGTGTATTTTGGTACCTTTTTCTATACTTATCGATGCTGCCTGAGATGGGATACCAACACTTCCTGTGTTGGTTGGAAAATCATTAGCACTTGTATTAGTACTTTCGAGAGTACCCATGAGTATACAAAGAACTGAAGTATACATTTGCAATTTAAATAGGTAACATTTTGCAGAGAGAGAGACTCAGAAGACTTGTTTTCTTAGGTAAGTGTAGACTGCTGAGATCTGATCTATGTTTACATGTGTGTTTTTGTGCATGCTCTTTGATAATGCATGAATTCCTGTGTGGCTGATCATGAAAGTAAGTGTGGTTCTTTCTGCCTCCTGGAACTGGTTTTATCAAGTCTGGAATTTCCTTCTCTGTTAGCTTTAATTTACTCATTTTCAGGAATACAGTAACAGCGGTAGTGTGGGTAGGATGGTTTGAGGAGTTTCAATACCAATTTATTAAAAGTACAATGGTTTTGAAACCTGTTTTAGTTACTTTTGCTCTAAGCAGGCATTTAATTTTTATGGGCTTTTTTTTCCCCCTTTTGGCCCCAATACAGAGCTCTCATGTAAACCAAGCAGAATGCTTCCTGTCGTTGTTTGATAAAAAGTGCACTTCCATTCATTGTTTCCATGCAGCTTCCTATCCTTTCTACGGTAAAGAGGGATAAATCTGAGACAATTTATGGGCTATCTCTGGGGAAAAGAGACTTTTGCAACAAAAACTTTAAATGTTGTTTGGAATAATGAACAAGGAATGTTAGAAATAGTTTGTGTTCATTTTTTCGTCTTTGTACAATCACAGTGCTGAAGACAACTTCATCCATTAACAGTGATGAAAACTGCTACGTTTGGTTCTTCTATTAAGGCTGTTAAGGCACAATGATTACTTCCATTTTAGGTACTGCTTGTTATCTGAAATAATTCCATATCTTTTTACAGTCTTGATACAAATTTGTGATGGAAGTCAGGCATTTCTGAAATACAGCCATGTCTTGGGGGGAAGCCCTCAGTCTGAGTAATGTTGACCACTGTTTAAAAAAGGATAGGTGCTCCATGGGATCTGAGATCTATGCAAGAGGATCACCTACATCTGAATTTTAGACCAATTGCTGGAAACTTCTCTGTTTCCTACTACTTCAGGATAACAACAGGAAAAACTCAGCAACCCTTTCTGAAACGTTGGTGGACTACTTTGTTTTCAGTTCTTGGGCACTGTAAACAGAAGTTGTGCTTTCTGGGTTTATTGAAATGGAAGTCAACACATGCATAGTGTTCTGTTTATACAGATTAAAAAGATGCTGTTATGTTAGTGGAGTGTTTTCGAAATACTCGCTTGGGAGAAGTGATGGGAGGAGAGAGAGAGCATCTATAGAATCATAGAATCATTATGGTTGGAAGAGACCTCAAAGATCATCAAGTCCAACCGTATACCTGATGCCACCATGCCCGCTAAACCCACTAAACCCTGTCTTGAAGATGAATTTGCACGTTTAGGCATGGAAAAATACTAGAGAAGAGTTCCTGTAAGCAGCATTTTGCTGCAAAGCTCAAGAAAAGGTAGGGCTCCAACAGTACTTCTGGTCAGAAAGAAGTACAGCAGAGGTTACACAAAATGTAACTCTGTGGTACAGTACATCTGCTTTGAAAGACTTCTTTGTTTTCCAGGTACAGATGTTTGTTTTCTAAGATTATGCTTCATGCATAGCAATGTCTTAAAATTGTGCTCAGCGGATGTTAAACCAAACAGGTTTTTCATTCATTGCCTTTTTTGTGTAATTATTTTAATAAGTATGTAAACAAGACAGCTGGAGTTTCTTTTGTTAAGAAAGATACCTGACTGATTGACATTGTCTAGCTTTGCCCTGCTTGCTTGGCTATGGAAATGAGTTTTACTCTATGATGAATGAATTTGACTTTGTCATTTACATTTTTTCATAAAATGGATAGTTTAGGTATAATTCATCATTTCCAAGTAGCCGTATATTGCTACAGAAGTTGAGTTTTATTTGATGGTTAACTTGCAAATTGAACTTGCATCAATTTTACGTCCTGGTAAGGACAAAACAATAGAAACTTATTTTTAAGAAAATGGAAGAAAGCATTTCTGCTTTCAGAATGTAATTTGGATTTTTTCCCACATGGAAAAAAATGTGAGATCTGTGCAGGCAACACTTGAGGTTAGATCCTCTCTGTTAAACAGATGAGCTAAACCTCTTGCTTTTACCAGTGGCTAGGAGCAGGAGGAATGAATATTTTGCAACTCATCCTCCAGAGAGGCATAAAAGATTATTTTGCATAGAAGGAGAAACCAGCATCAGGGGTTTGTACCAAACATAACAGCGACCCAAAAAAAGGTATGAGGCATGTCATCTGTAGGTCTGAGTGATTCCCAGTGGGCAGGCAGAAGATGCTAGATAGAGTTTACTATGCAAAAAATATAACTAACAAAAATGGCTAGAAGGACTGCAGAAAGTAGAGGATCAAAATACATTGCAAATTAAGTGTAATCTAATATATTGAAACATCTGAATAGTTTGACCCGTACGTGGAATAAGTCTGGGCAGAGTTGATGATAGTGGAATGGGAATTAATTGGGGGTTGATAGTTGGGGCTTGAGAGCACATAGAGCAAGGGTCTGATTGCATGTAGCATTAACGGGAGAAACCAGTGTAAAGGTAAACTATGTAGGTTAATGCATAGTTCCAGAGGATAGTGCTTTGTTTTTTTTTTCCTTGGAGAAAGAGGGAAGGAGCAGGGATAGTGTCATGAAGTGGAGTTGCTGAAGATTAGTGAGCTTCAAGCACTGGGCTGGGGAACCTCTGCTGTGTGTTTGCATAAGCACATGTTTTTAGTTAGTAAAGCTTGTATGTTTTAACTCCTTCTGCAACCAGTTCTTGCCATCTGTACTGAGTATTTCTTGAGGATATATTTTTCTTCTTCTCAATTCTTCTTTAAGTTTTATAGCTCACTCATTTCAAATAGATATATGTGGAGTCTGAGATTTTGGGTATTTTGTTTGGTTGGTTTGTTTTTTTCAAAATAGACAAAATCAGTCCATGTTTGTGAATCTTTTCCCCTGTAATTTTAAACCTCCCCCCCTTGCCCCTACGGTAATTCAGTCAAAAGTAGTTCTACTGTGAAAAATACTCTTTTCCTGCTG
>NW_009622838.1:43294-70980 GCF_000690535.1 Cariama cristata
AAGCCTGTGCTAGATGTGGTGGTAAAAGAACTCCTTGAAAATTAAGCATATGAAAGGAGACTTACCCAGCCCTGTGTACAATAGCTATGCTGTGTTTGTGTTTTCAGTGCAATGCTCCTGTCTCCTTTTTTTTTTTATACACCCACACTTGATTTTCTGTGCATATTGTTTTCTCATGGAGTTTTTTGCTCCTTCCATCCATTTCTGCCAAAGCCCTAAAATGCATTCAAGGGCTTTCATGAACGTTTACTCAATTTCAGTCCTGCTTCCGTTGCAGTTCACAAGGGGTCTGCTGTTCCTTCTGCTAAAGTAGAATCTGCTCTAAGTTCATTGATACCGGCCAGTGGTTATAGTGATCTCTTATCAGAGTTATTCAACAAATGTGGAAAATGTGAGCTTTTAGGAAGTTTTAAAATACTTTTCGTGGGGAATTCCTGGTTTATGTAAATAGGCATATTGAAAGGAGATATCTGCTGCATTTCAATGCAGTCCATAGTTGCATGAGGAAAGGCTTGTAAGGCCTAATATGTAGTAGCAATAGTAAAATAATTACGTAACTAAGGGTTGGGACATACTACAAAAATGCCAAACTTCTTTTTTTTCTGATATCAGGTGAACACATAAACATGACAAAGAGGAGAGAATATCCAAATTAGAATGGAATCTCTTTAATACTGTAAGCTTATTTCTTTTTTTCTCATTCCCTAGCCCTCTAAAATATCAAAGCTTTTATTGCAATATCGAGCATATCCTATTGTAACTTCTAGTTTTTTGAAACTTAAGGTTAAGTTACTAGGTGCATAGTGGAAATAAAAACTTAACTGAAAAAACTCACCCCACACTTTAAAATTTATTTCTTAAATATTAAAGTATCCAGGAATTGCCTTTTTTTTTTTTGCAACCTTTGTTACTCCCATGCATTTCTGACTGCATACTAAGGCAGAAAAGTGGTATTGAAACACACCGAAATTCTGTTTGTCATTGGATTTCTTCCGGTGTCTTACCAAAATCATGGCAGATTAGCAGCAGTATCGTTCTGCGTTACATGTGCTGTGTTTTGTCCAGGCTGGAACTGCTGCCTTGAGCTGTATAGAACAAGAAAACCATAACACTCTCCTACCCTCCCCAGCCAAACGTCTGGAAGAAGCAAAAATAAATAGGAGTAGATTTATACAAATATAAAATGCTTTGGACAATAATCTTCTACTTTAGTCTTCCTGCTGGCCAGTATGAAGGTCCAACATACAACTCTTCCTTTCAGTATCTTGCTTCTCTCCCCTGCATCTTTCTTATGGCGGTCACACTTAATCAGAGAGGAAAATCGTGTAATCCTGTAGGAGTCTTGGGCAGTCGAGCTCGTTGTTGGTGGTGATCGCGGTAGAAGTGCTTTTCCTTTTCCACGAGGAGAAAAGCTGCCGTTTCCTCTGTGCCACTGCCTCTCATCACAAAGCAGCTATGATATTTCTTGTCATCATCTCGTCTTCTCCATCTCTCAGGACTTAAGGCTGCTTGCCAGACTTGACTAATCCTGAGCGGGGGTGTCTTACTGAAGTGCTTGCTTAGGAGTGTGAAGCTGTTTTTTCATGGTCATCTGTAGTAAAAGCTGCTCCTTGTATTGATGGTGGAGGTTGTCCGTGATCCTCTATGTTACTTGAAACACCAGGAATTTGGCTTCCCAGGTGGTTTTCTGTGAAGGGGTATGCAGGGAGGAATTTAGTAGTCGTTACAGAGCCACCCATACTAAATAAGTGGTAATGACTTAGATTTTCTCTTTGAGTGACAGGCATCACTTCTCTCTGTAGATTCTTATTTGCCTCAGTCCTTGAGTATAATTTTTTGGTATAAATGCTTCCCTTGGTGAGAAACCCTTTATGAGAAGAAGTTTGTGTAGGTGGTAGCAATTACTCCACGTGGAACAGTGGCCCTTCGCCCATGCACTTGTAGCTTTAGAAATGAGTGATGAAGGTTATAGGAAGAAGCTATTACTAAGTCTGCTCAAGTGCTCTGCAGTGAATCTTAAGCTTTTCAGTTCAAGAGAAAATGGCTTCCCCTCCTCTTGTTTTTACAGAACCCTGTTGTCATTCAAAAGTAGGTTTGAGGATCCTATCTCTTTTCTTTCCTCTTGTTCCAGTCATCATTGTCACTAGCTGATATAGAAAAATGCCCTTAAATTAACCTTCTCCAAAAGAATGTTTGTGAAAGTCTGTCATTTGGGCATACTGAAATCTCTGCTTGAATAGTTAGCCTCCTCTCAGATGTGCATTGCAATGTATAAAGTGATGAATTGTAACAGCATCTGCAGTAATTTCTGTTATTTTGTACCTGACAGCGCAGAAATCCCTGGTGTTCCTCAAGTCTGGATTTTGGATTTTTTGTCTTTATGTATAATGACTAAATTTGTGTCATACCCTCATTCAAAAATCAATTAGAATAAATCTGTCCTTCTTTAAGGAGCGTTATATCCCATTGGTGTGACTTGTATCCTCTGGTGTGGCGTATGGGAACCATGCTAACATGCTGTGGAGCCCCCAGCACAGATTCATGCAATTTGCAGAAGCTAGTCGTGCTTTTCAGCTGACAACACTGCAGAAATCTCCATGGAAATACAACAGAAAGTATATTAGCCTTTACTATTAGAATAAAATCCATCAGAGTTATGAGTTGCTCTTGGGTTGTTGTATTATCCCCTTTAGTGTCTTACTCCCATTTCTGATACTCTCTTTTGGCAGAACACATGTTACTCATTAGTAGCATGGATGATATGGGAAACAAGAATGTTGAAATTGTATTGAATATGTTCCAGATGTTAGTATCAAACAAGGTTGGAACTGCATTAAGATTTCCTTTAAAATATTCTTATTAATTGGGAGTGGAAAATAAATGAATACTAAACGATTCTCTAGAATTCTAAATCCACTAAACATTTGCCACCATAAAACACATATGTAATAAGCAGTTCTTATACAACTGCCTAACCTGCTTTCCATCTTCAAAAGGCTTTGCAGGCATTAAGCAACTAAAATTTGATTGTGGTAAGAGCCAGGATTTGCTAACAGGGATACATGCTCCAAAGTTAAACAAAAGCCCAGTGATGGCTGTGCGTGCACACTTACGTTCTCAGCAGAGAAGGGACTAAAGGCTTGTAGCTGCACTAGGATATATAAACTGGAAGATACTTTTGACTCTTAAGTGCCAGTTTGATGGGGATGCGATGCAAGAGAGTATCTGTGTGTGTTTGGAGCTGACAAGGCAATCTTGACGTGTTGATTGGAGGAACTGGCCCTTAAGCAGTGACGATAGTGAATTTTGGCAGGATGTCGGTGTCGCTGATGCAGGTGAGGTTGGCAGGAACGGGGTGTGGGGCTGGAGCGGGAAGGTGGCAGAGCTCGATCCTGGTCTTTGTGCAGGGCAGAGCAGCAGAACAGTAAAGCCCAGGCAGGTTGAGGCTGTGGTTTCAGGTTGGCTTTCGAATACAAGCAGGCGGTGCAGAGGTGATAAACAGTCAGATTAGTAGTGTCATAGAAAGGGCTTTCTGTTTGTTTTTTTCAGAGTGGTGAATATTCCTTTTGTAGGATTTAAACAACCGAGGGAAAGTAACTAGCTTTCTAGTCAGAGGAAGGTGGCAGGCCAGAAGGAGGGTAAGCCGGAGAGGTGTCTGAGGGAGCCGAGAAGAGCAGCTAATTTGGAAAGAGGAGAGCTCCTGCTGCTCCCGCTGGAGTGACGGTGCCTTGGAGATGGGGACAGACAGGCTGGTGTGGTAGGAAGTGCTGGAAAGAAATGTTGTTAATGAATATTTAGCAAATAGCTCAGGCAGTGCTGGAGCACGTGCAGTTTAAGAATAGACTAAAATACAGCATAAATGGAGAGAAGGTGGTGTGGCAGAAAGAGCTGCCTTGTACAGGCTAAGCATCAGTGGAGTTTGATCTAGAAGTAAGTTTTCCTTTCACTTGGCACTACGTCCAGGCATGTGAGTGTATGCTGGGCATGGCACTACACCCAGTTTAATGGTTGGGCAAATACGCGAATTTCGGTGCATGAAGATTGCTGTTTGGTACTGCCAGCGCATTTAAGAGAAATAATGTTTGTGAGAGTCTTGAGTTCCTAAGAAGGGTAGTGTGGGCCCAGGGCATAGCTACACTGGCACCTATGTGAAACCTGGCAAGAATGCAACATCTGGAGTAACCTCTCTGTTATTTACCCTGCTGTCATTCCCTGTATGAGGGCAGTCTGACAGCATATGTGGTCTGAATGCGATGGAGCCAGCCTCCAGTAGATACTCTGATCTTTGGTTCAAATTTCAAGGGCTGTATCTCGGTCACTCGTGAGGCTGGTCTGAAAGCAACTCTACCAAATGCAGTAACTCCCCCAAAACATTGGTTTCTTACACGGAGCAGCTTAGAGCAACCCTGTGTACCCCTTCCTTCAAAACAGAGCTGACAGAGGCGACGTGCCCCAGGCTGGCGGGACATGAGCCAGCGCATGTCTGGACACCCCGCAGCTGTACTGGTGTAAGAGTGGGCCTATGCCAGTAAGCCCTGCTTAAGAAGCCCTGCTTAAGACTGGTACAGCCGCGTGGGCTTGCTGCCAGCAGGGTGACAGGGTTTCTGCAGGAGATCTGGCCCACATCCAGCTGGGACGGAGCGCAGGCAGAGCGGGCATGCCTTAGTCTGCCCTTCGCTGTGCAGGTAGGCTTGGCTGCGCACACTTATGCGGGATGTGAACTTCTACTCCCTCGGTCTGCCCTTCGCTGTGCAGGTAGGCTCGGCTGCGCACGCTTATGCGGGATGTGAACTTCTACTCCCTCCAGGAGTATTTCCATCTTGTGCATCGAGCAGAACAGATGGCCTTGAAAGGAGGTTTTAATGCGCGCTTGAGGTGCCGTCAAGGGAGGCAGTTACAGATAGCCTCAACGTACCAGTCGCTATCTTCCTCATGTGGATGAGTCTTTGTAGGAAGTGAGTGGAGAATCCAGATGTTTCCTCCTCTAATGTGGCAAATTTGTGCAGAATAAAGACCAGATGAAGGCTGGAGGGGAGGATTGGTAGATGTACTGCATGGGAATAGATGTTCACAAAGGAATCCATCTACTAAGAGGGAGGTACCTGAACCTTTGCGAAGGACAGCACACGTTTTTGTCAGCAACTCCATTTCTGTCTTATTCTGAGTCTTGCACCTTTTTCTTCATGGATGTGTTATGATAGAAGCATCTTAACAAATGTCAACTCCATTCTGGTCTGCAAGAAACTGTTCAATCAACAAGCGCACCTTGGCTCTCGGTTTGTTCCCCAGCCCAAGAAATGCTTGTGGAGTTTAGAAATGCTTTTTGTGCAGATTGTATAACGTCATCTGGTGCAGGACTTATGCATCAGTGGCTGGGCTGATTGATTAGTAGGTTCTCTTATCTGCACTTGTACATTAGGAAAAGGAGGCCTCTCTTCTGGTTGTGTTATTATTACAAATTCTAAATATTTCTTCAACCGTTACAAAGGGCAACTTTTTAATAGTTTTTTTGGTTTTGTTTTTAACTGAGTATTGTTGCTTGGACTGGTCCCATTTTGTATGCATATTCTTAAAATGGAATGCTTAAAAAAAACCCAAACCACACCACAACAAAAAAAAAAACAAATAAACCTCGCATCCTCCAGACTGGTGGTCAATGTTACTACCGAGCTTCTCATATAGAGAGCAAAAAGTTTGTTTTATCCTCTGTACCCCAAGCACAGGCATACGTAATTTATGCCTTGAGCATTGCCTTTAACAAATGTTCCTGTTCTGCAGGAGCTGGTAGGATATGTGCTATGCACCGGTGGGTTTCAGGAACGGCCCCTTTGGTGGGACAAGGCATGCATGGCCCAAGGCACTGCAGAAAACTCCCTGTGCTCAGGGGCTTTGCTTTTTCCAGTTAAAGTCTGTTTTAAGATGGACTCTCTGACTTCTAAGTGGTCAGCTGCTAACTGTACCTTGAGTGAACTGTGTTTTTAACCAGCAAAGTGTAGGTCAGTGCTAATATAATTAAATGTATCTATACACCAAAGTCAAATGATCTCTAGTGCTACAGTAGTTGGATGTAGACTTCACAAAACCAGACAGAGCTCTGCCATTTGATCAGTTGAGGATATTCTTCCATTTTGAACTTCTTTCAAAAGAAGCATTTTACTTCAATTGCAGATGTATGTTATCTGGAAAAAAAATCATGCTTCTAGCTTATATTTCTCTTTTATGCCTTGCAGCCTCTGAACTGGCTGGTTCATGTGAGTAATTCTTATCTGAGTGACTTTGGTGCAAATTAGCGGTTAAGTCAATTACGTTCTCCTGTGACCTTCTGAATCAAAACCATACTGTATCTGTTACTGTCAGGGGTGGGTTTGAGCCGTTTTGGAAAAGCAGGGCTGCTTTTCATAAATATTTGTCTTGCTTTAGTTTCCTGAGATATAGTTTAAATGTAAACTGCTCTGTATGTTTCAGCTTTTGTGCTATCACATCACACTGTCTCACGTACTATATAAAAGTATGGCACTACATCATGCTGTGGTGATTATTTGAAAGGGCATACACTCTGTTTTGGACTAGATATCTGTTATCAGTGTAGATAATTGCTGTCAAACACAAAATAGACTCAGTAAACAAAACATTTCATTTTATCATGTGACAGATGCCTGCTGTTTTGTACAATGTATTTGAATGACATTCACTATAAATCAGTACTACTTCAAAAGCAACAAATCCAACTTACCCAAATCCTTCCTGATGTAATTACCTTTATACTAGAGATTAACTTTTCATTCTTATATATACATGATTGCATTTTTCAGTGTTTGGCGATAACAATATTTGACATAAATAATTCACATCTATAGATGAACCAATTCATCCTACCACTGTCACTGCTTTGTTTTTTCTCCTTTGGGTTTGTTTTTTTTTTTTGTCTTTTTTTCTCTTTTATCCTTGGTTTCCTCCCTGGTAAAGACAAGACTACCTTCAATTTTGGAATTCATACTTTAAATTTAGACTTTCAGAGAGAAATGAACCAATGAGTTAGCATATTCAGGAGAGCCTAAAATGGCAACGGATATAAATGTCTTCATTTTGTGATTAATGAACATGAAGCCTCTGCTTGTGTTCCTGTGGGTTTTGTGACCAAAAGGATGATCATTGTTTGACAGGTGTAGCCTATGTACTGCCTTTTTCTCCAAATGATGTGCATCTCTGTTGTCTTCTGCAGGTCCTGTGCCTAGGAATGAATGTGTCTTATCACCTGTTAACAATTCGCACCCAGTCCATGCCTTATTGGAGAGTTTTACCGTCTTATCTGGCTGTGCAAGCCGAGGCACAACAAGCCTTCCGCAAGAGGTGCATGTCCTCAATCTCAGAAGTCCTGAGGAAGGTCTCGGCCATCATGAAAGAGAGGTAAAGGCAAAATTGTCCATATCCCTGGCTACAAGTGTGTCTGCAAATGGGATTGTTCTACATTAATTTGCTGAATAAAGTTATTTCTGAATTGTGAGCAGAGAGACTACAAAGAAGCATGCACAATTTGCGTGGATACTGTCCACCTATGCTTTGCATGTCATATGAGTAAACCTCTTCCATACCCCGACCACCACCTTTCACAACTATGAAGTATACTTAAAAAAGGTGGCAGGGTGGGCAAAGGAAATAAGAAACAGATTTAGATCTACGAGAGGCCTTTACAGAATTGGCTGTCTTCAAAAGCGGATCATTTACCTAAATGTGTTGCAAATTAACATGCATACCTTTGGATCCCTACCACGACTACTATAAACAAATATTTAAGTTCAGATTCTTTTACCTCTGTAATATGTCCTTAATACTTCACTGAGGGGGGACTGCTGTACAAAAAGCAAGTGTTGCTGACTATGGTAGTACTTAAGGACAGTCTAATTACTTCTTGAAGTATGTTGCACTCAGAGGGACTGGCAAGAACTTTAGGTGCTCTGAAAGCCATAGCACAAGAAGAAAATTTTTGATGTTAAGTTGTGCAGTACTGTTGTTTACTCTCAAAACACATCAAAACAGAGTGCTGAAGTGAAAAGAAAACATTGCATGCCATGACAGCTGAGCTTCTTAGTTCATGTTCTTACAGTATGACACACAATCCTTAGTACTGCATCCTGTGAGAGCAATGTGCATGTACACAATTAGCAGAATTTGTAATGAGAGAACAAAGATGATGATCTAGCAGGCAGAAGCTTAGAAAAAGAGGGTCTAAATCTGTGGTGAAAGAACTTTTAAGTGCAGTCTTTTACAGTGATTTAAATAAAGACAGATACTCTTGGCCATAATTGAAGTCTTTCCACCAACTTCAATAGCAGCCTTGTTGAGTTTCTGGTATGTTCAGCTCAATGTGTATTGTATGCATCCATGAAGCTTCAGCTGTTGTGTTCAGTTATAATATATACACTGTTTGAAATGTCTAGTGTATGACAAAAAAGTTTACTATTTTTTTGGTAGACATCTCATTGACTGTCTTTAATCAAAACCATCAGGTCTTCTTCAGTTCAACTGTCACAAAATTAATAGAAAAATTACACCTTTTTTTTTTTTGTGGGGCTGGGAATGAGAAACAGAGATTTTTATCTTTGTTTTAGTTTGGGGTTTTGTTTGTTTTTTAAAGCCTTTCTTAGTTTGACATGCAGTGGATTATCAGCCTGATGAGTGCACTGTGAATGCCTGAAAAACTTGTAGGTACAATCACTTCTCTGGGCATGAAAACCAACTTGTAGTTGGAATCTCTTTTTTTTGTTGGTACCATAGTTTCTTATGAAAACTGAACAGCCTTATGTGATTCTGCTATGTATTTGTCAGTGCCTCTCATCACCCAGGAACCTTTAAATCCATTGGCAAGTCATAGGCACATTTGGCATGAGGGGTAGATCTCACAAGGTAATCACAATTTTTGTTGAAAATGGGCAGGAGTGCCCTCGCTGTGGGGACATAGTATAGTGGGAACTTGTGACTTCTTACTAAAGGGTGCCCAGGGATGGGATGAAGCAGGCTACCCCTGGAGCTTCTACCTCCCGAGAGACCAGAATGAATCAACTGCAAAGTGCACGTGTGCATAAAACCAAATTTCCCTGTGGTTCAATGCTCCTAGCACTTGCGTAACAGTGAAGTTTCTGCACTTGTGTGCACACACAACGTGAGCTTGAGTCACGCGTGCACAAGGTTGCAGGCTGTGCCACTACTGTCTAATCATCTTGACAGAACGACAGAAGATTTAAATACTTGGCTTTGAATAAAAGTGGTCACTATCTAGCAGAAAGAGGCTGCTTGTGCCTCCTCTAACGTGCTTACGGGAACAAGGGAGTTTGCCCCAAGCTGTCTCTTCTGAGTACTTATGCGGTGTACCCAAGTGTAGGGCACAGGGTATGTTTCACAACTTGTAGCCCTTCGCCGCCTCCTCCCATCTCCCAGGCAGTTTCCAGTTGCAGCCCTTGGAGATGGCTGCTCGGAAAATGCACAGGAAGCTGGAGCAAGGCGTGCTGGCGACAGTGTCGAGCAAAAGAGTGTAAACAACTTGGAAAGATCGGATTTTACTTATAGGATCAGACTCGGAAAACAAAGCAGAGCAAATGTTATCTTTTCCATTATTGTAAAAACCAACTCAAAGTGGCCTTTTGTCTTAAAGTAGAATGTACCCATCACCTCAAGTTACATTAGTTTGATTTACCAGCTGAGGTATTTCCTGTTGCCTGCAAATGCTGATAGCAAAGGTAGAGATCTGTTTGTCATACAGTGTTTCCAGTATACTGCAGAATAAAACCAGTATTTTTGTTTGACAGTACGTTAGTTACGATTCAGCAGCATTGAATGCATGTTTAAAATAAATCCCATGTTTGTTCAGAGATTGGCTGAAGTTCTGATAATATGGAATGCAAGATCTGAAAATCTTTAAGTGATGGCTTGCTTTGGGGGAGGAGGTTAGGGTTTGTTTTGGTTTTAACCTGCCCTGTGCTAGATGCAGCTAAATTACACATTCCTTACTTGCTGGGAGGAGTGTAAACTTCCCCTAGCAAATTCCTTGGAGGGCTCATGCATTAAACATACTTGTGCAGTTATCCTGGTTCTCATAAATATGCAACATATGTGTATGCATTAATTTAAGTCACTTTGACACTCATGTAGAATATACAAACAACAAGTGTTTGTGAATTTAAACATGGGAGGGATGGCTGATGTGGGGGGAGGGCATGGCAGAGGCATGTGTTCTGCCTGTAACACATGCAGGATTTTCTGTAAAGATTAGTAAGTTTTGGGTGCTTTTTCTTCCCTGTAAACTGAAAAAAAAAAATAGGTGGACTGGAAATGTATGGGATTACATATTCTGAACAAGCTTTGCAAAACTGAATCAGTAATTTAGTACTTTCATGTTAAGGCTGAAATCTGGTAAATAAAAGGTCATATTGCGAAATGCTGTAATAATATCTGTGATCTTCAAGGAATTTGTTTGTATTTTACTTTGTTAATCCCTGTTGGGTGACATCTTATTTGTTGAGACTCTGAAGACACTTTCTTCAAGCAAGAACCCCAAAAGTTCCAATCTTTTTCAAGTATTTCTTAGAAATGTCTTTTATCACAATTCATATTGGCCATGCTTTATCATAGGAAATAGAATACGGGTGCATGTAATAGCCACAAGTGTTTATATTGAACTTGGCATGAAAAACGCAAGCCTTTTTTGTTTGTTTTATTTGACCAAATATTCCTGGGGAAGTGCGTGCATGTGTGCATTTCTGTACTGATCTGGGTCTCAGCTGAAAGCCAGGAACTACTGAACTCTTACAATAACTTTCTCTTCAACTTTGGATATCTTCACTGCTTCAATTTCCCAGTTTTTAGAAAGGAGATAGTTGCTTTCTCATGGAGCTGCTTGTTCTGTTAAGAGAAAGAATTGTTGTTTGCAGACACACTTGGAAACTCCAGAGATTTGCACCAGAAAAATGTGTATAGAAAAATGTAAAAATTATTTTTACAATGAAAGTCACTCCTTAGGTATATTATCAAGTCCTAAATTAATGGAGGATTCTTTTATTGTACCTGTCAGTTGAATTTCCCTGAGCTGTTTCAGGCATGCAGCCACAATTAAAATAGCTAAAGGGGGGGAGCAGGGGAATATAAAATTAATCTCATGTGAATACTTAGGATTGAATACATGTGAATAGATGGAATCAGAGTTCCTGGCAGTAGATTCACTATTGTTTTCGTTGACATCCTCACCCTCAATAGCTTTAAGATGTTATGCCCGATACAGATGTTTAACATGTGTTATGTGAAATGAAGGCAGGAAAATGAAGGACTCATCTTTATTTTTATAATTTTGAGTAATGCCACTGAGGCTGTAATAATTGGACAGACTTTTTCCCCACCATTTAATTGGTGTTACTTGGCAACAATTTCATAATAAAAAAAATATTTTTCCTTTGAGAGCAAACCTGATATTAAAATACCTGTTAGTTCCTGTGGAGCGGGCTAATTATAATAGCTAGGTACTTAAGAGTTGATGTATCTCGGACTCCTGAGCTGACCCGCTTAAAAGTCATAAAATGATGGGCAAAATTATATAAGTCCAATATTTAAGTACTTTCTGAAGAGATCCTTTAAGTTGTAAAAGTGGGACAGGAAGAGACTCTGAAACAGTCACCTGATAATGTATTTCCACATCCTGACCTTTGCAGTTCATCCTGAATTCAGGATAATTTTTCTGTGTCACAATGTTTTTGTATTTTATGACTATGAAGATCTGGACAATGAGGGTGATGAAAACCTGGTTCATTTTGCCTGTTTTTTTACATATTTACTGTATTTCCCAGTGTGTTCATTTTAACTGTTTTCAGAAGTTAAACCCCACAATAGCCTTACCCAAGGCTACGTCAGGGAAAAATGTTTTGTTTCATGCACAGGCATCCAGGGATCTGGGGACAGCCTTGAGATTCAGCTGTGATAAAGAGGCCTCTTTGCTGGTGTGACTTAAACATGCTGACCCCCTGCACCAGAGCCATGGTCAGAGGGGGCCTGGAGGTCTTGTGCTGACAGCAGGCGGGAAGGGAATTCAAGGTTTGTTATTTGACAGCTGGGAGTTGGTTAGGTTTTTTGTTACCTAGTTGTTTGTTTGATTCCATTTTGTTTATTTCTTTCTCTAAAAGTGAATTTGTTAAAACACGTTTCCATTTAATAGAAATCAAATGTCCACTGAGGCTGTTTTCTGAGACTTCAAGATCTCACATATAGTAAAAATAAAGTCAGCTTCTTTTTCTACTGTGCCTCTTTAGTGCTGAGCTCTTCGCGTCAGCTTGACCAGCTGCTATAAAACTGACAACACAGACTAGTTTGATTTGAATTTTTGATGTACCCTGCAGCTTGGGTTTAATAATCCAAATTAGAATAATTGGATCATTGTGCTATGCAGTTCTAAACTCATACTAAAATAAGAGGCTCAAGAATAAAGAGTTTGTTACTTCTGTGTGATTAAACTTTTGAGTAAGATCAGACTTCACTAACATTAATATTGGATCTCTGTGCTGCCAGATCACTTGGCTGTACAAATTTGATGTTTCTGGTGAGCTGACCAGAATATGTGGTGCAGAATTAGGCTGGGAAATAAAGGACATGTTCCTTGGTTTGCCAGGCTGCATTGCATCTGCCCTCTGCTCCTTTACTGCGGTACGGTCGGAAACCAACGCTGCTGCACATGCGTATGTTTGGTACTTCTGGTTGGCCAAAGACCTTTGTTTTGAAGAAAAATAGTTGCTGCTTTAGGAGAAGCTTTCAGAGATAAAACAAAGCACCATGCCTATGCCTCTGCCAAGGTACAGACCGGATCTGAACATTGCAAGGGTATTTTGCTGTTCTTGCCTCTCCAATTTCTGAGCTACCTTTGCTTGGCAGCAGTAATGGATATCTAATTATGGCAGCAAACCTACAAGTGGCAATACAAGTACATGCAGGGTTTTTGAACCAGGGTTGGCATGAGCTACCTATAGTGAGATGGCTTGAGTGGTGCAGATAGCTATGTTGCCGCTGCCCAGTCTGGGGATGAAGGAGAGGAGATGGAAGTAGTGGAGATGCTTAGTCTTTCTGGGGATGGTCAGGTACTGCAGTCAGATGAGGCAGCTGGTAACTTGGTGGCAAAGGACCTTGTTCCAAATGTGAGAAGGTAAACCCTAAAAAGAAGACTGCAATGCAGAAGAGTTTTGGTGAAAGTCTGAGCTGATCTCATGCAGCTTCATGAGTCAACCAACAAGAGAATGTCTTTCAGGAAAGATTGTCACTTGAAGTCTGACACCAAGTCATGTAGCCAGCCAGTTCAGTATTGGGAGCTGACAGACTCCAGAGTAGTTTGGGAAGCAACTTTCGCCATTTGGGAAGTTCTTGCCCTGTGCTTCATGTGCTTGACTTGGCAGTTTTGCTGTGACAGGTACGCTGCGCTGTGCTCACACCCGCTTCCCCAGATGTCAGGGCTTCAGTGGAGCTGTAGATTTTTCCTGGTCCTACATGACCAGGAAGCAGTATTTACTTTTGTACTGCATGGATTTGTGGGCCGCTGTAGACATTTTAAGATACTGTCTCTGGGTGAGTGCATAATACTCAAATTTTCCACAACGCTTGGTTGACTTCAACCTCCGTATATGCAAGCCAGCTATCCTGTTATGCTGAGCCCATCGAGATCAACTTGATCATTTTCACCCCATTACTGCTTGTTCCTTGATGATCTGTGGCTTACAAAGGCATGCAAAGGCAATGTTATCAGTCCAACCAGGACCTGCAGAGTGGCACTGGGAAATGAGTTTCGCCACCTGCAAACCTCTTTGTCAAGCTTGAGGTTGACTGCTGCTTTTTATCACAATCTTCTTTCATGATGTTTTGCATACCACTTGTAAGAGCAAGGGAAGGGGGCCACATCAGAAGATCGAGAATGGGAAGCTCAGATGAATTACTATTTCTACCAGTGCCCCATGCCAGTAAGGTCTCGGAGGCAAGTTGTGAGCAACGTACTGGTGTGGCAGACATACTCCAGGAACACCCTGTATCTGTTGCTTGGAAAGCAGCGGTCCCTTGTCACGTGCATCTCTTAATCCTGGATATTTTCCAAAGCTTGCCCACAGCCTGTGGTAGCTCCACTGGCTCACCAGGGTGGTTTCATAGGCTGCTGTTATTCCCTTTCTCCACAGCCTTGTCCAAGAGCCCTTTCTGGGCTGCTGGAGTACTGGGCTGAATCAGAAGTGAAGCACACGATAGACCTTATAAAGCCTTAAAGATACTGTCAGTGTGCTCCACAGAAATTGTAATCATTCACTGCCTTTCTCAGATGATGCCGTGTCTACTGAAATCTGCAACTCCCATGCAGCGAATACACTAAAATGACACTGTTGCCTTAATTGCCTCGATTGATGGATTGCCATGTCTTTAAAAACAAACCAACCAACAGCCGACCTAGCCTGCATTTCTTGAAGAACCCTCACAAGCCTCTTCCCCTGATTCTCTTCATTAGCACTTTGAAGTATCTGTGCTTGCATAAAATCCAGCCTTTTTTAATGTGGCTTTTTGAACTTGTTTGGTCTGGACTGCAGTCTTTGTGGGTTGTTTTTAGCCAGCTCAGGATTTGCTGGTCATTGGATTTGGCAATCGTTTCAAGTTCTGCCCACCAGAACTGCCAGAGGAAGTCATGTGTTGGCCAGAGGAGCCTGTTTGTGCAGAGCCTGCTGTCCTGCAGCAGCGTGGCTTGGTGCGTATCTACCCTTAAAGAGGCAGCAATGACTTGGAAAGTGCTATGCAAACCCTCGGTATTTTCCGTTTCTAAAAACGGGACTGTTTGCTGTGCACAGAAAGTGAGACCTGCTCTCAGTTTGAGAGCTGCATGGAATGGTGTCTGAAGCCACGCCAAGGCACACCACAGAATGCTGAAGAGGTCAAAAGGAAAAATGTCCGAATGACTTTTCTGATTGCTCAAATTCTTCAGTTTTGCTGACTGCTATTTAAAATTACCTGTTGGAAGCTGAAAATTGGACTATCTTGTTTTCCTCTGCTGCAAGTACCCACAGGTACTGATGTGCTGTTGTAGGATTGTAGAGAGAAATGGGACTGCTGCTGTCTTTACTAGATGGACTCTTCTTCCTCCCTCTCTGTTGCTCACGTGTGTGTAAGCACACTGTGGACATGCACTCACACGTTCTTTCAGGCAGATGCAGGTGTTTGGATTTTGATAATAAACTGTGATTCACATTCTTGGTCTCCAGTTCCCTCACCAAGGCTTCTATCTGATATGCCTTGGAATATTTATAAATTACTTTGTCTATAGTTACTTTCCACAAGAAAAGATAATTAAAGAAGTGATGACATTTCCAGGGTCCATTTATATCACAAACTCGATTGGGCAGGTTCCAGTCTAGCTTTGGGCTCGTACGCGTGTGTGAGATATGTTGGAAGAACACTTGTCATGAGTGGTCGTGTTTATGTTGTTCTCTGGAGTGTCTGTTTGAACCAAAAGCTGGAATTAATGAAGTCGCTCTCCTCCAGCCTCCTAGCATCGGGGAAAATTTCCAACATAAATTGTGTGGAGCTTGCTGTGCCTGACAGCGGTGCTCCTGTATCAGCTGAAAAAGTAAAACCGTGTAGTGGCAAGATATGAGAAGAGGAACAAATGTTTTAATTGTTTTGTTTTTTTTAATGTAGATCACGCGTTTGATAACACTTACCATATACTCAAGTTTGTGTTTCTCTAGAAGAGTCTCTTATTTTCCCTGTGAAACATAAACAGGGTACTTCTACAGTAGTAAAGCTTGTTATTTAAAGGAGAAGATGCGAAAATAGCACCACCGTGAGGTACAAACATCTGAAACTTAAATTTCTTGAAAAAGTTTGAAGGAATTATAGGTAATTTATAGCTGATAATGTCTCTTTAACAATTGTCATGGCAATTTATATACAGAAATATTTTTATTATGATTGGAGCTCATGCCATATGTGATAAACATGATGGTGGCAGTAGTTAGTATTTCTAGATGAGAGATAATATTTGGTGATGACCCGAATCTTATCAGTGAGCAAAAAGTATTAAAACCTGTCACCTTTCCAGAGATAACCAACATTCTGTAACCCTGAAGACTGATTGAAGTCTGGATCACTCTTCTGTCATCACCCAAGGAAGCAGAGTCTTTATTTCTTCAGCACGGACGTGATCTGCTAGTGCATGCAAATACATAAGAGAAGTTTTGAGGCCTGTTGGGAAATGTGGCTCTATATGACATTAGTTATGCAGAAAAGCACAGTGGCACTTTCTTTGTAGGTATCTTTTCAGAGTAGACCACTGGAACGTGCCTTCTTTCCTCCGCTAATTGGGTTTCAAGTGATACTTGCGATGAGGTAAATTGGACACTGAAAATGCACCTGCAGCTGCATGGAAGGATACTGCACGCAGGGAGCAGCAGTCCATTTTTACACTGTTAGCTGGAAAGCAAGCCAGTATTTTCTTCAGTAAATCTGTTTTCAAGTAAGAATCAGCAAGACAGTGCAGAAAAGGGCATGGAATGGCATCATTGTACATGAAAATGCTTGTGTGGCAGCCTCAGTAATGTCTTCTGGAGGATTTTGTCGGATTTCGTGTGAGGCTTTTTTGTGTCAGGCTTTGATTCTGCAGGTATATACAGATGTGAGTAGTCTTACTTATATGGGTAGGCCTGATTAAATAGCAAATTTGGTTCCTTAGGGGTTTGGTGTTTTGGTTGTGTGGTTTTTTTTCCATATGGTCAGTATCATAAATTAATTCTTTGAAATATTCCCAAAATACTGTTTTTTTTGTACAAGGAGTAAAAGTTCTGATTATTTTTTTGAAGTTTGAAAACAAAAAAAAATTGGGAAGGATGAAGACCTGCCCATGGGGAGTAGTGAGACAATGTATTAGTTATGGTTACTTTTAATCTTCTGAAAGCAGTGTCCTTTGTGTTTAATTTCTAATACCGTTTTTGAGTGTATGCATTAGACATACATGCTTGCAACCAACTCTTACTCAGGCTGGTGGTTTGCTGACAATAAAGTAAACAAAGCTGTTTGCTAAATCTGGTGCTGCTGCTTAGATTTTCAGTTTTATATGACTCATGCACACACACTGTTCTATACCCTGGCTTGGAAAGCAAGAACTTAGTTTTACATGTCCAATAAAAATGTGAACTCCATATTTTACACTTCCTTATGTAACTGTGCCTCTCTAAAAGACACCTGTAGAGTGATGGGGGTTTTTTCCAGTCATCTGCATCTGTGTGTGGTCTGGCTGCAAAACCTTTGAGGAACAAATTGTTTTATATGTGGAGGCTTTCAAATGGCATAACCCTTTGTCCTGCAGTCTTTCCATCATGTGTTTCATGTTTGTTTGTAATCTTTTCTTGCTTTGTGAAGCCTCATTGTCTCAGCCTCTTCCCCTTCCCCACCTGCAGCTTTTGAAATGGTGGAAAGTAGGATGTTCATCTGTTCAGGATTTACACTGAGATGTGGAAATTCTGTATTCGGATTCCAGTTTTGCCATGATGTTCTTGTGACACCATGTGCTATGTTACATCTGCATGGTGTTTTGCAGTTGAGGTGAGATACGAACTTGCTGTATGTACTGTCAGAGGCTGGTAGAGGTGAGATAGTGCTAATGCTGAGTCTCTGAACCACTCAGTATCATATTGAGTTATTACTGATGAGACCTGTTGAGAGGCAAGATGTGTCAATACTGTAGTGGTACACTAATGCAGCTATGTAATTTCTGGTTGGGTGGCTAGCACCTGCCTAACTTGCTGAAAATCCAGGCAGCAGAAACTTGTGTTTACTTGGAAAAGCCTGTGTAGATCTGCTCAAAATGCCCCAAATGCATTTAAGGAAAATGGTCCTGGCAGAAGTTTGTCATCTGTCTTTTATCTGACAGTTTAAGAAGCATTTTCTTTGGGACAGGAGCTGCTTTTTGGTATGTACTCATTATATCCTCCAATATAGTAGTTCAACACCCCTCCTTACTCCCCGCTTTTTTTTTTCAGGGCACTGGGCACAACTACCTGGTAATAGTTTAGGGATGGGAGAAGGGAAGAGGAGTATAAAATTAAACTTACTTTGTCAGCCCAGCTGATTGCCCAAAGAAAAACTTAGATCTGCAATATATGTACACATAAGTGCAGAATAGAATATTGTCTGGCAAAATGTCTCCTTTTCATGTGAGTCTTCTACGTTAATTGTTAAACTAAACAGTCTGATGTGATACTGTTTTGTGAATAGGCCACTTAACAGCAGTAGGAGAGATGCTATACTTGCAGCTTACAGGAATGGATCCTGTGCCCTTAAACAGATCTAAAGCCAACAAGAAATTTTCCCACAAAATGTATAAGAGGAGGACTTTCCCCTTAGGATTCATTATATGGCATGTGAACAGTATTGACATCTACTGATTTATGCAAAGCTGAGGGAAACATCATGTTTTTATGTCACAAGTGCTGGGAAGCCTGACTGCTTTTTGGAAGGGCAGATGGCACAAATGGTTTCACTTAATCTTTGGGAGCCAGAGCGCCTAGTTCGGGTCACGGGAGGAATGGGCAAAGTCGTCCCAACCTTACACTGGTGGGCATGGGCTTTCCATTGAATGAACAGTGGGGCTGGTCACTGTGGGCAGCCCTTGCTCTACAGGTGCCCACAGCAGGGACAGCACGTGAAGATTAGATTTGGTTGGCAGAGCTGAGCAGAGATGCTTGTGCAGAGACTGTCTGCTTTCTTTGCTGCAGCCAGAAGTTTTTGAAAAATCTTATTTTTCAGGAGAACTCTGGTTCTCCAAACTATATGGTGCATGAGATAACACTGAAGACATAAAACCTGGATTGAAATATATATGCACAGAGAAAGCTGGATCTTGTATTATTCAGGTAAATGAAGCTAAAGTAGGCAGTTTACACATGTGTATGATCTCTACATAAAATTTAGCAGTAAACTCTTTGGGTTATACTTTTAAGATCATTGTCACAGAAGTAGCTCTCTTAGTGTAAGTATGACTTATGCTGATATAGTTATTTGCCTTTGTGTTCTGAAATAGCTGTTTTTATATAAAGCCTCAAGTTTTTTTTGCTTTTATTATTCTTGCTCTGTGAAAGTAATACCACTTTCCAGTGCAAATAGGACTTCAATAACTGTCCTGCTCGTTTGCCAAGTTATTTGTATCAGGAATAGCTTTGGTCCTAATTTTTTGATTACCTAGGTGTTTGCGTAAATGATTAGCATTTAACATAATGTGATTGCATTTGGCAGCTCCAGCTTAAAATAACAACTTCAGAACGCTAGAAATTAACTGGCTACATTTTTGTCTGAAGATAAATTACGTGACTGAGCTGTGGGCAGAAATAGTCCAACATTTTCATGAAGTTAGAAGCGCTATTTTGTAACGTCACCTTGTGTCAGAACTTTCTGATGCTGTGCGAGCTGCGGTGCTTTCTGAATGGGCACTTCAGTCACTGTCTTTCCAGTAAGAAATTACCAACACAGTTGTCTACTCTTACACTTTTGAGGAGAAAGTATCACTGGTGCAGTAAACCATCAGGTATGAACCAGATACAAACGACGGTGCTGCCACATACTGAGCAGTATGTTTAGTGCCATACAGCATGCCACTGTGCTATACTGTACTTGTCTTACACATGATGTGTAATATTATAGTACTAAATTTTACTTGTAATTTGCTTTTAGTCTGTCTGGAGCAGCTGAATTATGAATCCATATGAGGAGATCTAGACGTACTCTAGTTCCATTCTGTTACACAGATCCTCAACTTGGTCATTTAATATTCAGGGCTAGAAAGGTACCAGAACTTTAGATCCTTGTTAAAGGCGGTATTTCCATTTGAGTATATTGCTTTGCTCTGAGTGTAACAGGTGCCAAACGCAGGGGTGATGCTCCATCCTCACTGAGGGTGAAGGGAGTTTTGCTTAGTTCTCCCCTTGGAACACATGCGTTGGGGCTGCTGTTTCTCCTCTGAATCGTTAATAATGCATCTTCATGTTTAAGTGGCCTTCTGGGAACATCATGCATACTTCAAAATAGTTTTAGTGGATGTTGGCACGCACATGTGGTGCAGGACTTGAATATTTTGATTTGTAAGCTCTTTGGGGAGGGAACTATCCGTGTCTAGGGCAGAACACCCTCACACAGGACAAATAGGAAAAAGAAAAAGGAGAGTTCAAACACCTTTTGCTCAAAGGTTTCTGACAGTACTTCTTAATGAAGGGTGTGCAATGGGCCATAGATCATAGTTGGGTAGTCCTTACCAAGCTTGCTGTTCTTTTGTCTCCTTTTCAGTGGAGCCCAGTTTTCCAGTCTGGGTGGTAGATCATAAAGGTCAGCAGATTGTGCAATAGTACTTTTTTTTAATAAGGTATTGCATGGGACCACATCAGTCTCTGGTTTAATGCCAGTAGTTTCAGTGGAATTATGCCAGGGATGAATCTTTCCCATGATTTTCACAGTTAAGCTATAACTGCTGTTTAGTCAATTTGGTTGTCTCTGTAGAGTGTGGGTGAGAAGGTCCAGGCAATGCCAATCCATTTGCAACCATGTATTTAGGATAAAATAAGCAAAGGGTTGATTTTAGAATTAGAGTGTTACCTGAGCCTTGGAAGTAAACTTCAGTCCTCCACCTACCTGGTAAATGCTACCAGGGACTCAGACCCATTCCCCAAGGACTGACTTGTGCCTCATCCTGGCAGTAATGCAAAAAGAGAAGGATTTTCCCTCCCCACATGTACCTCATGCATCGCAGCCCCCCCTGCTCTTTCCCAGAGGGGCAGGTCCCTGCCCCAGCAGCATCCTTCAGCACTGCCCTGGCAGAGAGAAGAAAGCATGGTGCGTCTCTGGCAAGGGCTGCAAGGGTGGCATGGCTTTGAGTTCTGCTGGAGAAAAAGTAACTGTGTGTGGATATGAATGCTTGTTTTTAATGGCATTGCAGTTTTCCTGGAGATATTTATTTCTCTGATGCTGTTCTGAGGATCTTCTGTCTCATTGCTGGGGTGAGTTTTCAAAAACATAGGTGCTTGCCGTGAACGAATAAAAGAGTCTGCATTGGAGAACCTTCCCAGAAGGGAAGCGGTGGGATCTCATATGCTTATAAGAACTTGCTTATACAATCATTTCATTTAAGAGTGCAAATATGTAGCCCTTTGAGCAAAATTACCTTCAAGGAGTAACACCATGTGAACATAGTTTGCATTTCTTGGAAAAATCAGCAAACTCTGTCTCGGAAACTGTTGGCTCCCGAAAGCTGGACATTGCAATCTACTACAGCTGGCTTGGTGTCGAATCGGTAACACAATATTCAATGAGCATAGCAAAAATATAAGGGGGTGGAGGGGGAAGTGTTCCATTTTGAATTCACAGTCCCTGCCTAAAGAATACACTTTTTCTTTACTTTCATCTTAAAAAGCAAAAAATTGGCCTGGGGATCCTTCCCAAAGCAATTGATAAACACTTTTGAAAAGTGGTGCAGTACTAGATCCCACCACTTGAGGTGGGTTCATGGACTAATCCTTGACTGAATTTTTTTTTGGCCAATTGTAATGACATTATGTTTTTCAAGTGAATTTCAGTAGAAATTCTAAACCTCTTATATTGGATAATATACACTAATGAATTGTAAAGATAAGTGTCGTCTTATTAGTTTCTTTGACTGTTGCAATACCAGAAATAATTTATGTCCTATAAATATTATATTAACGAAAAGAGTGAAAACACTTGTAGAGGGCAGTGATGGGTATGAATTTTCAAATTTCTGTTCTAAATTTTGCCTGCTTTGTACCAGTTAACTTAATGTTTGCAGCTGAGTAAGGAGTTAAGATGTCATAAATCCACCTTTAGTGCCTCACTTTTAAGTGTGTTTATATGATCTGAGATTTAAAATTCATTTTTCTTTTCTCTTTTAGAGAACAGCTGTCTTAGCCTGGGCAGCGTCATTCAATACAACACAGCATATTTTGTCCTGGTTTATTAGCACAAATTCGTAATGGCTGTTTTGGAAAATGTGCTATGAATTTATCTGAAGGCCTTCACACTGGAATAGTTAATTCAACCTTACAAAACCTTGGCACTTGACTTTCATCTTTCTAGAACAAAACACAGAGTCTGCAATTTGATGCCTTGAAGTCAGCAAAACAAAATGGTACTTTAACAGCAGTGTTTACTTTGATCAGTTTTCAGCATTTGTGCCCTTGCCTTTCACGTAGTACAAATTGCTTTACCAGAGTAACGGGGCAGGAGCTCGTAGACTGTTTTTGTAGTTGGTTTCTGTGGTGATACTCAGCCTTCCATGAAGCTGTGATCTCTGGGGACAGAGAAACCTCTGCAGCTGCCTTAACCTAGCTGCTGCTAGAGACCTTAAAGGAACTCTTTGCAGACTGCGCAGAGAGTAGTGACCAGCATGAACACATGCAAATATAGCTGGCTAAGTAATGCCAGTGTAAGTTTGGTAGACACGGCACCTATGAAATCTGGTGTCTTTTTAAAGTCTTTATTTTATTTTATTACAGTTTTTATAACATATATTGAAAAATGCATTCTAGCAAAAATGACAGAACTTCTCTGTGGTTCATGTCCTAGTCGCAGTTCTATGCTTTGTTGTTGGTGTTCTTTTTAAAAATGCATCTGTAGATTTTGTTTAAGATTTTTAGAATAGCTTTAATCTTTACTTTTCATCTATGACCAAGTTGTCGTATTCCTTGCAAGTTAGTCATGTATTATTTGGAGGAGTGTGTGCCAAAGGAGACTGTGAAGGGCAGACGTGAGTCTGGAAGAGGAGCTTGCTCTGACAAACAGCTGCTGAAGCTGAGCCTTGCTGAGAGGACCATTGCTGACACGCGTGTCCAGAAGGTCTGGCCTAACTATTGATTGCACAATGAAAATGCTGGCCATGCAACAGCTCAGTGATCAAATGAGCCCTTCACTGGGAGTGAGGGATGTGTTAGACCCTGTTGCCGTATTTTCCTGTACTGTTGTTATGCTGCTATCTGCTTGGTTAATGTGCTGTCCCTTAATGTTTTAAAAATAACATAAGCAGAACAATAGCAGCTGCTTGTCAAAGGGACTAGGTGACCTACAAGTGCTTTAGTCCATTGAATGATTCTGGTTTAATTTTCTTTGACCAAACTGCTCATGGAGCTGTCTGAGATGCAGAAGACTTTGACTGAGGTACTATGTTGCTGAGAAGTACAAAATGTGTGTGTTTTATAAGCTTATTTGAACCTATAAGAATGGATGGAGAATATATCTAGATCTCTTTTTAGATACCTCATTTAAAAAAAAAGCTTATGTGGGAGTTTCATAAGAATAATTAATTTTACCACAGAGTTCAATGAGTTTAGAGTTTCACACCCTGTCTTCATATCTAGTTGTACAGTGCTGAACACATGTAGGACTGGTTTCTGGTGGAGTTTCTGGGCAGTGCTTCGCGTAAATATTTAATAATACGGATTCTGCCAGTGAAAATACAAAAAGAAAGGGAAAATTTCTAGTTAGTTCTTCTGCTATTAATTAAAAACATTTTGTTTGGTGAAGTGATCCAGTGCCTTTCTGTTAATTTGTGGAATGTTTAGAAGGTGCTATGAACTGTCTAGACGTTTGAGATAGGATGTGCCTTGAAGAGCTCATGAGCCAAGACGAGACAGAAAAGTGGGAGCACCACTTAGGATTCAGCCAATATACGGTTTAAGTAGAGCCAGAGCAGGGGCACTCTGGCAGAAGTGATCTTTTGGTGAGAGATGTCGCTGCAGACAGTAGGGGTGAGGATCTTCCACTGCAGTGCTGTGGATGGAGGCAGCCATGCCAGAAGTTAGCGAAGGGGCAAGAAGATGGGAACATGGATGTGACAGCAGAAAGCTTAACGAGGCAGAGCTGGAGAGAGGGATGGTGTCACGTCAGAGGTGCCTGCACAGCTAAAGCGTGGAACTTGTGCTTGTGTCAATGTCATAAGGTCATAATACCTTAGAGTCCCACTAAGTCTTTCAACCTCTAAAGCAGGAGTGGAAGAGGCATTTGGGTACCTCTGGTGCACAGTTGAAGTCCAGGCTCTTACTTGGACTCCATAATTCATACCACTAACTTCCACACAGAAACACCTCTCACCTCTCTGGTGAGCTGTTCTGACCCTGCCTACCTTACTTGGGCTGAAATTTCTGCGCAATAGCCCACCGACTCCTGTTATGCAAGGTAAAACCCATATGCTTGGCAGCTAGGTTGTTGGCAAAAAGCTCCTGAATGCTAGTAACTCTGCAGCAGTTTGCTTGAAAATCTTTCCAAAGACCAGGAAAAAGTCTCCCATAATAGATACCACTGTTGTGTATCATCAAGCACAGACAGCGGTGGGGGCAATCATAAATATTAGGAGGGGGAAATAGTTACACTGTGAGGAGTCTGTTAATTTTGTATGACTTCTCTGTGGGAATGGTCACGTTCAGGCTAGGCTACCCAGCTGCTCCTCATCAGCACTCGCTCTGAAGCAAAAATGAATTATGAAAAATACAATGACCGAGATGGTCCTGAGCAGTTTTTGAGCAGCTCTGTGGGTTTTGGTTTTTTTCAGTCTGGAAAACCAAGTTGGTGCTGAGGACTCCACTATGCCAAGAAGTATAGTGACAGGGAATATATATGCCAAGGAATATAGTGACAGAGGCTACTGCAAAAGTGTGCTCATGTTAACTATATTCTATCTCAAGTTTAGGACGAGAAATATGAATTCCACGTTATACGTTTTATTGCCGTCTTACTAATGAGCAAACTGAGGACTGCAGTAATGCAAAATTACATTTATTCTGAAAATTTTCACAGGAACACTTAATTTACTTATGAAAAACTAATTGATTTTCTGTTAAAATTCTGAGGTTTTTCTTGAGGATCAGTCTGCACTTTTCAAGCAGAAATGTAGGAAAATTCCATTATGTGATATAACTTATTCTACAGTTTCAGCCAAAGGCATGAATAGATATATCACCACTTCTGAATACCGCTTAAACTTTGATTATTTCCATGCATGTATGGAAATAATCGTATATATGTATATTATATACATATTTAATTTCCAAAGCCTAAAGGAATAGCAGCTATGAAATCTGATAGTAGATCCAGTTGCAAAGAGTTTCTGATTTTCTCACTAAGGTAGTATGATTGCTTTCTATGCTGTCACATGTGACCAAACCAACAGGCAGAAATCTTCATGAAGTCTAAAACATCTGTCTTGTCTGATAGGTGTTGGCTTTGAATGAACTTGTCTGAGATTAGTTGAAACAGAGATACTTCTCGATTTCCTTATTACCCAAAGGAACCAGCGTAGCTGTTTCTGAGATGAAGTTTTCAGAGTGTGTTACATTTCTTGTATAATTTCTAGTTTTAATAAATACCAGAGGTTTTAAATAGCAAAAATTTTAAAAATTTCTAATACGAGCTCCTTCTTTGTGTTGACTTGACATTCTAATAAAAAACACAACCAGGGTGCAAACCCAAGCTCAGTGTCTCTGTTAGCCAGTGCGAGAGGATTGTTACTGTTTTTCTATTCTTGGTTATTTAAGTACATAAACCTATATTATAGCTCATTTCATCAATATTTACATTAGTCTCTACTTCCTTGAGGATCAGAAGAAACCAGTTATCATTGGGTGTGAAAATGTGGTTGCGGATGCGTATGAGAGTGGACATGTTTAATATTTACTCCATTTAGTGTAGTAGATTTTTCTCTTTGACACTTTGAAGTTTGGAGTTTAAAATGTAATGGACTTTACGCTATTTGGAGTTGAAGAAATACCACAATAAAATTCAAACATAGTTGCCAGATCAGGACTGCAAAAGATGTAACTGGGTTACTTTGGTAAACTTAGATTACAGTATTTTTATTACTTTGTAAGAAAACATAACTCCAGAACAAGGTAATTATATTTAATAGTTTGAACAGCTTATTACTAATTAGCTGTTGATTACAGCTGAAAAACTACGAGAATTAGTGAAAGCTTTTTAATAGCCGTGAATTTAATAGCAGTTCTAAACACCTTTTTCTTTCCACTTTCACATCTCCATTTCTAGACAGAAAACAAAGTGGGAGCCTTGTAAAGCAAATAGTTTAATCTTCTCTCTTATTTTCAGCTAACAGAATTATTTTGGCTCTATAGCCTGATACTGTAAAGCAGTTTTTATAGCTAAGATCATGACTGTTTGGCATTTGAAGTCTCTGTCATCCCATTAGCATTCAGAGTGCTAACACCCTGTCATTTCCTAAAATGAGGTGTATTATTCTTTTGAGGCAGAAACTGGAGAGAAGTGCAGTCCCTGGAAGATGTGGTAATCTGTGGTACTTAATGTTTTCTTTTGGAAATGCATAGATACAGCCAGGCCTCCTGCTGGGAGGGGCCAAGCAGAGAGAAAGGGGGCTGGCTGCCTCTGGGTGGGAGGTGGCGGTGCCCAGCCTTCCCGCAGGCAGCGCTGGCGCTGCCCCGGCCGCCGGCCCGAAGAAGTGCTCGTTCTTTAAAGCAGGTTGGTTGTAGTACAAGTACGGAATTATACTTTTCATACCAGTTTTCCAACAGGTTTTAATCAAGCATAGAAAAGATGAAGATAGGGCTCTCCTCAGTGCCCTCAGAGGTGTGCTTATGGAATTTCACACCTGTTTCACTGTGGAGACTTGAGACATGTCCATTCAATGGCTTTTAAGAATCTGGTAAATTCTGCATGTAAGCATCTGCCTACCAGTTGGCATGGTAGCACAGCCAGTTGTTTGCTAGCTTTTTTGCAAGTTCTTAAGTAGCAGAAAAAGATCTTACTGCTGTCCTCCAGGTGTCTGTCAGACCTGAGACCTAGGTTTGGCTTTCACTTTGCAGGGATGGCAAACTTTTCACTTGGGTGAGGCAGGGGGGAGTGGAAAAAATAAAAAATTTTTTAAAAAGCTACATTTTTCTTTTGGAAAGATTTTCAACAGTAGTGTTCTCTGGCTTTCATCTAGTTAGTTTGCCAGATTATCTACATTTACTTTAACGGTAAATTAACTGATGCTTATCACCATATAAGAATAATGCAATAAACTATACATAGTGACTTCCATGTCTCAGATTTCCTTTCAAATTCTCTAGCAGGAGACAAAATTCATTCTGAATTACCTCTATGCTCATTTCTGTGTGCCACCACTCAAATTGGTGGTTGTGTTCATGTTTGCTCCCTCTGTACCTTTTCTAGAAAGAGCTGTGATTGTCTGTCAGGGAACCCACGTGCCACCCACTGCTGCGAGACATCAGCTTGCCTGCCTAGTCTGTGTGGTATAACATCTCTCCATTGCACGCTAAAGCTTTTTTCCTATAAGGCAGGATGAACTATCAAGCCAAATGCTGACTGCTTAAAAATCTTATTAGATATTGCAAAAACACTACTATGACTTCAATTACTTCAATTGTCATAAGCTAAAAACTGACAAGCTGTTCTCTGTTGTGTGTTTGGTTAGGGTTTTGCCCTGCGTCAGCCCCTTTCTAGAGGGCAGCACTGGGATACGAGGAGCTGGGCAGGACGGGCTTCCAGCAACCACAAACTGGTTGCTTAAAAATCACCTCTAACAGGTTGCCTCACTTTTGTGATGCCCACTTTCCTGGGATCATTTTCCCCGTGTAACCTTTAATCCCTGAAGACAGGCATTTTCTTTCCCT
>NW_009622838.1:71011-116252 GCF_000690535.1 Cariama cristata
TAGTGTATGTTAAAATTTCTGTTAGAATTCCTTCCATAAACTAGTGTAGTGCTCGCTTGTGTTTCTGGATTTGTTCCCCCTATTTTTTGTTTGTTTAGTTTTATTTGTTTTGCAGGTTAGAATAATGTCCTAATAGCGTCAGCAGATGAGGTTTGTACTCTAAGCCAGCATTTGTAGGCTACGATCTAGAAACCAGAAATCAGAGTTTGCTTTGCAGTTCTTTTTATCTCCTTATTCTCCAACTCTCAGCTTAGTGGTTTGACCTTTTACATAAGCTATTTTTCATCAGCGTTTGCCAAGGTTTTCTTAAACACTTCAGCAGTGCTTTGCAAGCATACAGCACAAATGTTAACTATTTCATTCTTTATATTATCTGTGCTCTGTTGATTGATTTTTTTGGAAGTAGATTAGTCTATAATCTTGAGTCAAGAGGTCTGAATGCTGAAAGCCATAATATATATAAAAATTACCTTTGACTCATTGTTTCAAATTCCACTTTGGTTTTGAAACTTGTAAGGAAGTATTCATGTATTTCTGTGTTTCTCTGTAGGTCACATTACATTTGAATCCAATTTCTTCAGTGCATATTCACCAGAAGCCTCTGGTTTTTCTTCTCAACTCTCCTTTGCCTCTGGTCTGGAAGCTAAAAACAGAAAGACTGGCACCTGGAATCCGAAGAGTTTTCTTTGTAAGTATACACAGTCCTCTGGCCTGCTCTGTATCATAGCTATTTGTCGCACAAGACATAGAGTTAATGGCATTCATTGGGAAAGTTTTCAAACATACGTTAAAAAAAACAAATTAACAGGAGGTCAAGTTTCAGTGTAGGGCTCTGGGGAACAGTTAGGTGGTAGGGCAAAGCAGTTTGGAAAAAGTACCCAATTACTACTTGTGTGAATTCAAGGGGGAAAAAAGCAAAACTGCTTTTTCAGAATCTGCATATCGTGTAGTTATTAACACTAGCAGCCATTCCAGCTCAAAAAGCTGTGAGGTTATAACAGATTGCTGGTCCTGATTAGAAGTTTAATAGTACCATAATGCAAAAAGCCTCAAAGCAATGGGAAATGTTATGGGTGGAAGCTAGTTGTGTGGTCTGTGACCAAAACAAAAATCTGTATGTATTGAGCTCAATATGTAGAATTACAGTTTATGTCTCTGATGAAGCTTGGTCTATTGAAATGACCGAGCTAAGCCCAGAATGAAGTCATTTCTATTTCTCAGAAAGACTGGAGCACTGCTTATAATGTAGGATCCAAATATTACCTAGTATTTGTAAATCATGTCCTTATAGTTTGCCAGGACATTCAAGTTTGCTATTTGTAGTGAAACAGACAAGTTGTTTGGATTAAATTTTTAATGTGTGACATCATGTCTAATCATGAGTTGTCTTTATTAAAGTTGCAACTTTTACTAAATTCAACTCTTAATTGCAGAACTAAACTTGATTATTTTTACCTATATCCTTGTAGGGTTTAATTTTGCTCCTCCAGCCCAGCTGACAGTGGTAGGCAAGACTACCTGGTGGGAACTTAATGGTGTCACTGTGCATGAGCAGGAAGGGAAGATGGACAGTGCTGCAGCATTAGCACACTGGGAAGGGATACTGCTCTCTCAGTTGACGTGATATGATGGTGACAGGGTTGAGTGCACTGAGAGTCCTGTCACTTGCTGGACACAAAAAGCTTTCTGGGATTATTTTTCTTTTTCCTGTCATCAGGGTACAAGAGTAGGAGTACCCTTGATATTTTGAACTTTGAAGGACTCCATCCTGTTTCCAGTACAGTGTGTTACTGATTGGTGCAAAGAATATGGGCTTGTTTGTATTCTGAGGTATTCAGAATCTTAGATTTTCTCATTATGGTGTTAGAGACTCTTGACTGTTACATTCTTGTTGACCGTTCCTGGTATATGTCCTCAATGCAACCAGTACAGTTCAGGTCTGCTCAGAAAATGACTAAGGAACAAGATGATGAACAACAGTATGATAAGAGTCCTCACTCCTCTCCTGGCCAAAAGAAACAGCACCTTTCATTAGTTAATCAAGTCTTGGACCTACTTCCAGTTTAGTTTTGATCTCCTCCTGCAATTACTACATCGTCATGATACTACATTTCATATCAGCTCGTTCATGTTCATCTATCTCTCCCTCTCTCTTTCTCCTCCTCCAGGATTTTCTCTCTCCCCTTGCCTTGCCTCTGGGCACGAAGAGGTGTTCTGCTGCGAGCCGTCCGTTTCCGCTCAGCAGACTGTGCCAGTGCTCAGACTGCGATCGTGCTGGGCTTGCTTGATTTGGCTCGGCGGGGCTTCAGCAGGCTGCATTAAGGCATAGGAACAATAGGAATGTGCCTAAGTCCTTGGCTGCCAAAACCGTACCGTTAGCTAAGTGTTTGCTTCAGAACACTGTTTCAAGGTCTCCTGGTTACAAAAACAGGCTTGAAAATGTGAGCAGCAGCACTGATGATTCATGCCAAACAACAAGTTGTCTGACCTCAGGAACTGCCACAGTAAACCTGGCCACTGATGCTGCAGGAAGGGGTGGGCTGTCTCTCAGGTGGGGCAGGAGTACCTGGTAGATGCTACAGGTTCGGTTCTCTGTTGGTGGGACTCAAATACCTCCTTTCAGTACTCCAGCCTCTTAGGCTCTGCAGGTCATGGTAAGGGCTGAAAGTTGTGGTGCCTCATGCCATCCTCCCAGCACGTGCTCTGGGATGACGCTGCTCCCCATCAGCTGTGCAGATATGGGAGCTCGCCCTTCTGTTGCAAGGAGTGAACTGGCTCTCAATATTGATCCACCTCTAATCAAGTTTAAACATCTGAATAGCTCTCTAACAATTTTGGATCTCTTCAAGTGCTGTATAATTTATATATTCTTCTTTCCACCATGTTAAGGTTTCTGTTTTTCTTTAAAGAGCTTGAAGAATGAGATTGCAGAACAAAGAATGCCGGGGTACTGATCCACCATTACCTCTAACAGTTTAGTCCCTGCAGTCCCCCTCACTCCAGAACTTCCTTCTCTGTGTTCTCTCTCTAAGGCAATATTTTTGCAGCAAATATAAGCTAACTTCAGTTTCTTCTTAGGGCTCATGAGCCTTCCCACTTTCCATGTACCAGTTTGTCAGTAGCTAGTGTGGCTTGGGATGATAGGCCGTGAGGTTACAGGCTGAACAACTTAAACTGTGGTGATCATCCATTGCTTTTCCACAAGGACAAATGCATTGTTTTCCCAAAAGCATTCTGAAAAGTGAGTGCCGAATCACGCAGCACAGACAACATGGGGAATGCTGAGGAAGTCCTGGCAGCACCTGTGGGCGAGTGCAGTATGCCAAAAAGAAGTCAAGAGGCTCTAGTTCTGCAGTAGAGCTGTTTGCCTGCATTGGGCCGTGCCAGTTTGCAATCCCTGGGAGTGCCTCTGGTCTGCAGGGGCCTGTCCTTTTGCAGAATCAAGGGTTCTTGTTTCAGGTGAGTTGTGGGGCAGATGGGCATACTGCTTCTACTCTAGTAGTGGGGAAGCTCCTTGCCTCCTTGCGAGAACCTTCAGTAAGTTTCAGAGAATTGAGCCCAGAAGTGTAAATAGCAGCTCCAAGGGCTGTGGAGTGCAGAGCCCGCTTCCTTGGCCCTTGTTTGAAAATACTTGGCTTATCCATGTACTTCTGCAGCTGTCTTGCTCATTCTCCTTAAATGTATAGCCAAGGCAGAAAACAGAGTCTTTTGAATCATAAAAGATTTCAAATTTAAAAAACCTTTTCTAATGCCCATGAATTCTATGCTCAAAACAGAAATCTGTGTCACGCATACCATAGGAGTGTCATAACTATTGTGTCTGTCTCTATGGAAGCCTTAGGCAGGATAATCATTGACTTTCCAGCTCTTCCTTGAGACTTCTCGTACAATACGTTCATTCACAATTTTATTAATATACTGTATGATAGATACAATATTTATATACAATATAAAGTGTGACTTGCACTGTTTCATTGATTGAGCCCTAGTTAGAAAGGTAAGTAAAGAAGTTTGCATGGCCATGTCTGGGACTTACTGCTGATAAAGACGACACCCCTAGAGCCAGGTCAAAGTTTGTAGTTAAAGGATCTTGTAACTGTTAGTGAAGTCCTAGCTGTTTATTTCTTTTTATTACTAGCTTTTTTTTTTTCCCCTGATAAAGCATCATAATAAAGTTCTTAAACTGTTAGAGGGAGGTGTGTTTTGAATAAATAAATAAAAATTACAAATTAATTGTATTAGAAGATCCAAGGTTATATCTAACAAAGAAGATAACTCCAGGATATGAGCAGATAATGAATCGGAGCACTTTGTAAAGTGCTGTTAGTACCATTGTACAGGTGGAGAAACCAAGGCAGGCACACTGAGCTTAAATTATGTTTATACGGGAGCAGAGGGTAACGTTAGGGCTGTGTGTTCTCAGTGTCTTCATTGGGAAGATGGCCAGCTACCTTTGCTGTGTGAATTCATTGAATTTCCACTAAAGCTAAGCTGCCCCAGATTGCATTATTTAAAGGAGAGGATGAAAAGATTTAAAGCGTGTGTCAGCATGTATTCAAAAGACCAGGAAAATACAGTACTACTGAGTTGGACTGGAGTTTAACTTCTTATCATATAGTTCAAGTTTGGATGTTTGCCTTGGGCCTGGTCCTCTATTAGGCAGAAGTTTAAAATGAACGGGGGAGAAAATCCAGCCTTTGGGTGTATGGTCATAGTATAGAGGGAAGCACACAAAATACCTTCTTGGTAAACATTTTTCAGTATAAAAATGTAAATTTGATGTATAGACGTGGGTTTGCACTTATTTTTATCATGTGATGCACTTAGCTTCACAGCAGAGTGACTTGTTATATGCTTTATCTTCATGGAGGCAGCTCACAGTTTCATTTTCACAAGACATCTGCTGGTGGCTCACCTCACAGAGGAATAAATTATCGTTAAAACTAAATAGCATACCCCAGCAAAACCAAAGGTTGTGTTCTGTTAACATCAGGATTTTTTTTTTTAATGTCATGTTTTGAAGACTTGTTTCCAAACCCATGCCACTGAATGAGAGCACGGTGATGCTTAGGGAGTGACAGTACTTTGGAGGAAGCCATCTGAGATGGGGCACAGGCGCTAAAGGGAATTGTTCTTTAGTAGTCCGTTGCCTTATTGTATTGTTGTTTTGCTTCTCGGGGCATCTTTCCCCTTCTATAAACCAGAGAACACTAGTGAATAGTCTTAAGAAAAAATTTTGACATCTTGATAAAAACCTGACATAAATTTCTGGGTGTGTTAGAGAAAAGTGAATATATGGTGACTGCATAGTGTGGTGTTAACAATACATTTGGCATAGACAGGGTTATTTTCAGACTCTGCATGAGTTATATATATTTTGATGGGTTAAGTAGGTGGTGCTGGGAAAATTATTGTAATTTTACTAAAGTAAGTCTGGAGTTTATTCTCATTGTGTTAAAATAAATATACCTAAGTATCTTGGCGTTTCAATCCGAAAATATCTGAAATGGGTTAGTGCATGAACTCTGCCTGACCTAAGTAGCTGAAAATCATCACTTTTATTATTGGTGTATCTAGTCATATCAGTCTGATTGGATATTTTTTACATGTCACAAAAATACAACAGTTTGCGAATGGGCATTTTCTCTTCAGGTGTTCCTGGGCTGGACCATCAATGCTCTCATCATTCAAAAGAGCAGTGCATGGGTGGGAAGGTCAGCTCAGTTCTGCAAGGGGGATCCTTAGCATCTATGCTAAATATTTTTCTAAAAAAAAGAAATAAATGCCAAAATTATATCATGAAGGGGGAGTGGGAGAGGAAGTTGAAGGACATTTCCACTGGTGATTAGGCTGGTTAGATTATGACAAATTGCAATTTTACATAAGCTAGGCAAGACCTGTAGAAAATGCTTTTACCTGTGATGTTCTTGCAGGCCAATCTTGCAGAAAAACCTTACTAGACCTCTCCCACCACTTCACTTTTAAGTTTTCATTAGCAAAATAATTTCCTCCCTTTCTATCAAGTCATTATTTCTCTCCTTCCCTAAAAGCAGTTTATTGCAAATGTATATTGGCAGAAAACCAAAAGTTTTATGAAACTGCCCAGAAAGAGGGTTTTATAGGTGCTATACTCGGCAAGTGATTTTTTTCTTTAGATTTGGTAGCTTCCTCAATTGCTTTTATAGCCTATGAATGTCTTTAGTGGGCAAGTGAAAGTAGTGAGAATTAAATCAGTGAAAGAAGGGACCCAATCGTTTGTGATTTCCTGGCAGAAATCACTGTTAGAATAGATCCAAAAACCCCTTAGATATCTACATACGTAATTTTGTACAGTATTTCATTTAAGATGTGATGCTTCAGCTCTTTCTCTGACTTAGTTATTCAGGCCATTTGAATGAATAAGAGTTATGGATGAGAAGGCAGTTACGCAAGCAAATAACCTTATTCATAAGAACCCCTTTAATAGGATGGAATGTGTGTGTTAAGTTAGTAAAATGGAGGAAGCAGCAGTAATGATAAATACAAAACCAGATCACATGCTCTTGGCTTCAGATTTGAAAAGAAAAAAGAAAAGCTTTAAAGAAGAGTAAGAGATAGAATGAAGAGTTTAATTATTAGTCATTTCTGTATTTCTAAGAAGAAAAAAAGCCATGTTCTTATTAGCCAATAGCTGGTTTATTCCTTTCACTTCATGAAAATATGGTTCACATATTTTGGGTCTCTGCCACGAAACCACAGGCTGTTCTATGGTTTGCACTAGATTTTGGATGACTGACAAAACTCGCTGAAAAACAAGTGCTATTTGTTTTCCTGTGCCTAGTATTTAACGGGAAATCAGGAGGCTAAATTTCCAATCACTGGTTAAACAGACCCAGATGTTAACAGAGTGCTCTGCTAGGACAAGAGTGAGGAAGGATAGGAAATGCATGACTAGTGATAAATTTGGTATAAATAGTGACCTTTCACTATTCAAAGTAAAAGCAGTGGATTTTCAGTGCTGTGTAACAGTGTGAAGAGGAATTTAAAAGGACGTTTATATTTCTATAGAATCCTGGGTTTGTTTTTTTTTGTAAATCTTCATCGTTCGTCTACTCAGGAGCTGGAAATAATCCTGTAGTTGCCCTTTTTCACTTGGCAGAATTCATATTCCCCCTTCCTCTCCCCACACCATTTCCTTGCCTTTTGAAAGAATGTGAAAATAACGTTAAGTGTCTAATTAAAAGCAGTGTTCAGTAAACAGTAACTGCTTTTCACAGTAAATTTCTCTGGAGACTTTGTCTCATGGCCTGATTTAACCCTGTGCAAAATCCTGCCTTTCTAAAGCCTATATAACTGATTTACTGCCAGAAATATAAGGGGGAGCTTAGGCTACGTATGGTGGTTGTTCTTACGTTCTTGGCAATAGAGTGGAAGGATTTTGTCAGAAGTAGGCATGGCAGAAAATGACGGGGTGGTAAATACATGTTTGAAAGTGATGCATTGTCCGCATTCAGTAAAAGGAGTATAAGAGTACAGTAACCCTAGCAAGGCAACTTTAAATATCTAGGGTGGGTTTTTTTGTTTTGTTGGGGTTTGTTTGTTTGTTTTCATTCAACGCTTGCTTCAGGAAGGCGTTACAGAAGAGAAATTATATTTCTGGCTTAGGAAGCAAGATATAGTACATGAAGCAAATATGTGGTGTATGCTAAAAAAAGTCTATATGTGGTAGCGTGATGTCCCAAAATAGGGAAACTTTATGATACATAGATGTCCTCTGCTTTCACTGTAAGCACTTTGGTTTGGACAGAAATATTTCAAAAATACCAACTTGCCAGTAAATCTCAGAGGAAGCAAGGCAGGTCTGTGTGCCTTACTTTCTCCTTTCATGGAACTGTCAAGTCCTGTACTTTTTTGGAGCCTGGTTTGCTGCAAGTTATCACATAGTTCATACTAGATCTTCTCTGACGGCAGGTGATTTAAGCCATCTTTCAAAACTCAGGCTTTATTGCTCGTTGTTTCTTTCAGCTTTGAGAACAGGCTGTCTTCATGGGTCACCAGTCCAACCACAATTTTGTGTTAGGAGGTGGGGGGGTGGGGAGGGCCATATCTGGATGATGCTGCCTCTTGGATCTCATGCTGGTCTTTCACCTTTCTGCCACTGACTGATCCTGAGTGCTCCTCCTTCCCATGGTCCCTCTAGGAGCCCAGACCCACCACTTTCAGAGCAAAGGAGGCTGATAGTTAAGAAGACTTGGGCTTTTAAGTTAAGCCAGGCTGCAAGAGTAAAGAAAGAAACAACATTCTGGCATTTAGCAGTTGAGGTGGGTTCCCAGACCCATCTTGCAGGAGGCTGAAGGGCCTGGAACAGGTGTCTGTGATGGTCTTTTCTCTTCTCTGTGGTCATGGCTCCTCCCCTTCTTTGCTTTCTTTGGTAAACAGGGGGTTTAGCTAGTGGAAGTTTACAGAAGCAGGCAGCGAATTTTGGCAGACTACTGGTGTTAGTGACGTGGAGATAATAAATCACAACAGGTTGTGTTACTGAGTCATCAATTCCAGTGGAAACTATAGCTGCAGTTGCATAGATATGCTTTAATTCTCCCCTTCTCTTCTTCCACTGAATTGAGTCTAAATTGAAACAGAATCCCTGGAAAAGCTTCTGCCACCTTATTTTGTTCAGGTCAAACGAGTGTTACGTTGTCTGTTAAGATGTTAGTTTAATGTGAGATGAGTGGATGGTTACTTGTATGCAATTAATAAAGCCCTGGTAAGCCCTAAATTTTGGGAACAGATTTCCCCTTTACACAGATATTTTTTATTTGTTTCTATTTTATCATTCTAGTAACTGTTCCCTGGGGGTTTTGAAAGTTGCACTTGCTTTGACACAGTTTCAGCTTTGATGGAAAATCCCAGGATCTTATTTCTAGATACAAAGATATGCAAGAGTCTGATCCCATGAGGTTCTGCTCTCATCCCGAGAAAGTGTTGAGCAACTTTAATTCCTATCAAAATCTTTGGTAGTTGGCGAACTGAGTGTCTCCTAGGAAGGAGAATTAAAATCTAAAATGTAATTAAGACAATGCTGCTTCTTTTACGTGTTTGTTTTCAAAAATGTGAAAACTGGAAGTGGAAATTTGTGATCACTGTAAGTGGTCTTGAGAACACTAAACTGAAAATGAAAAATTTTGCTGCTGCCTGAAAGCATCACACCTGTGTGGCTGGTAAGGACTATGCAAAGCTGATAGATGATTCACAAATGTTGCATGTCATCTCAAAAGCAGCATGAATGTTAGTCACTTAATAAAGAGAATTGTTCTCTTGATGATTACTGTATGTTGTATGTGGCTTTACGAACAACAAAAGATGTATTTTTGAGTTTCTGAATACCTGCTATTTCTCCGTCCATGGCTTTACTTTTCCTATATAAGGGGACCAAAGCACATCAAAGTACATTATCGAAAAACACCAGCTGAGTCTGAACCCCATGTGGCCTGCTCTGAAAGTTGATTCAAGTTTTTGAATTTTATTCTGAGCAGATTTACTCCTTTCCTACTTCTGCCACAGGTCTGATACTCTATAGCTCAGATGAAAATATGCAGGATGCTGCTTTTCTTCTGCTAGTATATTTGTCTCAGTCTTGATTTTATGGGTGGCTTTGTTTGTCGCTTGTGCTGGAGGGACCTTGGTGGGTAGTGGTGTAGCTGTTGCTGTGAGAGGAGGGATCAGTTCATGCTGTGTAGCTGTGGACGCTTGACTTTGTATTGTGTGTCATCTCCCAAAGGTGCCTACCTCTCTGTCAAGGCTAAATTATGAACTTGCTTCCTACTTGGGCGTTCTGAATTACAACTACATTAAATACTTAATGTCATAAAGCAAACAAAGTAAATATCCCCCCGGATCAGGTTAAAGAAAAAAAAAAAAGGCAATAAACCTTTAAAAGGAGAGGAGGAAATCAGTAAAATAAGAAACAGAAGATGCTATTTTGAGTGTGTGCACTGTTCACCCTCACCAGTGTATATATTTGAGACTACTCAGGGTTCGTTCTGGGAGTTGTTTCTTCTGGGCAATAGTAACTTACACCATTTGGCACTTCTGCCAGGTAGCTGATGTCCTGAACTACCGTGGCAGCCTTGCAAGGGCAGTTTTTGTAAGACTAGAAAGTTTTCTTAAGGGGCATATAAAGGTGCTTGTTTTCCCAGCATGAGGGGTATGTGTGCCTTGCCTCTGTACAGTGCAAAGAAAATTACAGTCCCTGTTTTCCTCAATGGTTGGCAGGGTAGTAGTGTGTGTAATCAAAATATGTTCCTAAACATCTTTTCTTCTTTGATAGAATACTCAGGTTTTGGTATCAAATTTTCAAAATTCTGTACTTGGTCCTTGTTTCCTCTGACTACAGAAGAGCCCTTTGAACTGCGGTTGTTGCTGTGGTTAGTGGCCATGGCCAGTATCTTTTGGTCTTGCAAACTGATTTTCCACATCAGGCTTGGAAGTTTCCTTGTTTAACCTCAGAAATGTGACAGAGCATGTAGGTGAACTCAGCAGCAGAGGATGTTTCTGGTGCAGTCACTTTTAATGTCCTCACAACAACAGGAAGAAATAGAGATGGGGCACTTTTTCCACTCTGCAGTCTCTGAAAGTAAGCGCTGAAGGAGATCAAGTAAGGAGATAAAAGTGTATGTGGCAGCAGTTTCTTAATCTCCTAGTTGGCTGTGTAATGAGTGCTCAGATAAAAACTGTTGATACATTCCCAAGTATTTAAAACGTTCTTTGGTTTTAATGCTCTGGCTTATCCTAAGTACATTAGAGAGTGCTGCTTTTGGTTTATTCTGAAGAGTAAGTAGTTAATGTTCAAGGCAGGTGTTGAAACAGTGATGGTTGCCTTTTTTGGAAGAGTCTGTTGAATTCTTTCCAGAAAAAATAACGTGCTTGGCTCACTTAACCTTGCCTTAGGTCTGTGTAGTAAAAATCCCAACATTGGCAGGCACAGCAGAGCTCTGCACTCCTTTCTAAAACCTGGTAGTGGAACCAGCATTTCAAATAGACTTTAGTGTGCAATCAAAAAAATAAGTTATGGTAAGCTTCATGTTTATTTAAAGATGTTTACTGTATGATCATTTAGTGAGGATGCTTGTGCCAGACTTTTTAGTTGCTCTGCTTTCTGTCTGTTGGTTCTTTCCTAGTAGGACTCAGTAACTTTGGGGTTCATTGATAGCATCTGTCTCTCAGGAAGACATTTGTCATGCTGCAGGATGATGCAGAAGGTTTTCAAGTTGTAATTAGTAATAAACAGAAAACCAAGTGTATTCTGAGGAAGAAAGTTGTTGTGTTAGCAGACGTTTACATATCTCAAATGAAAAATACAGTGAAAACGCATTATTGCAAGCTAATGCATTTCTTTGGTCAATATTTTGAAGGAATAATATTTTCTCTCACACTTCCCTCAAATGTCTTAAAAGGTTACACTGATACTTCTTTACTCTGATACTGACCATAAAAAAAATACCAGAAACATTGTGAAATAGTGTAAATGAAAAGCAATTACTGTACTTGTTGGATAAACTGTAATATTTTTATGATAGTTGAGGTTTGTTCCTGAGAGTGGAATGGCAGCATCTATTCAGTATCCCTGCAAAATAATAACTGGTTAAGTCCTTAAATCCTGCAATTTTTATGCATGGGAGGTTTTTCTAGTTAGGCCGGAGGTCTACAAAGATGTCTCACATGTCTCAGATATAAAAGACAGCATTGCTAAGAGGCGCTATGTATGCAGTCCCTGCATGACGTGGCTTGTGCTCTGTTAGTGTCATCCTACAAGACTGTGTACACTGTAAAATTGAATGTGTTAGGAGCATTGTAGAGATACCCCATAAAATCAATCCATTGTGTAGCTGCTTCGAAGTGGTGAAAGTACGAAGTGAATGCTATTTGCTAAATACATTCTAAAGATAACTGTGTTGCTCTCTTTTCCTAGTATTGTAGATTTGGAGGCAGTGGATTTACTTTAATGGCAGAGTTTGCTTTCTTATTTAAGAAGTATGAGAGTATTGAGAAAACATGGTGTATTCTGTGTTACACTGAATAAAGACTTTTCTCATTTAAAGGAAATGTTTTATGGTAGTCATATGAAAAACAACAAATAAGGAAGATCATTCAGAATTGAAACAGATGTTAGTTTAACCTTTGAAAACTATTCTGGCAAAAGGATTCCTAAGCTGGTTTTTGTGACAGATCTGGTCAAATGTAATCCTGAGTTATGTGGGCCTTCTCTTAGAGGAAAGTATGTGATATGTGCATAATAAATGCTAACATAATAGCTGAAAGCGCAGGGGAAGAGCTTTGAAATTCTTTCTGTGTGCCAAAGGGTGTGATTTATGTGTCTACTTTGACAAATATTTGTAGGTACTAAACAAACTGATATATAATATTCTGAAATAGTGCTGGGAACAGTAGCTGCAGGGAAGGTAATAGTTGGTTGCTGTTAGTTCATTTCTGTAGTTGGAACCTGACTTCAGATAATCTCTGTTAAGTAATTGCTATTGATGTATTTTGTTGTTTCAAAGGTTAGAGAGCTACTTATGACCATTATCCTGCTATAACGTGTAAATAATACTCAGGACAGTTTAGAAATTGTTAGGGTGTATTTTTCACTCTTCCAATCATCATCAGTAGTAGTTTTGGATTTTCAGAAAAAAAATACACCTTTTGTTCCACTAAAGAAATCTGGGTTAGTAGAACGATGGGGAAAGGGAAGGGAGAGGAAAGCAGCAGAGTGACTCAGGCTTTTTCCTGGGCTGCTCTGAGGACAGCAGAAGAAAATGGTACTACTTTTGTGAAGCCTAGTCTACTGCAGCAGTGTGGAAGTAGGGGCAGTGTGTTGTATCTGGGCAAGCACTGCTTACACATTACTACAGGGAATATGGCCAAAGAAATTTTCACTGATGAGTTCAAAACTGAAAGATTATTCATCTTGCTGTGCTTTCTCACTCAAGCATCTGTTATTCTTGACTTGATGGTTTAGATCTTAGCGAAAGCATTCATGGAAGGACCAGCCCGAGTGGGGTGTGCAGACCCCAGTCCTGAAGCACCTTGAAGGAAGAGACAGTGAAGTGTATGGATGGGTGATGGCTCCTGAGGTTGTGCAGATGAAGGAATGCTCTTCTTTCACCACTTGCTATAGGGACCTCTTGAGAGCTGACAAATGTTCTGGAAGTGTTGGCCACATCCCTGTGCAGGGACAGGAGAGCCAAAAGTTGCTGATGGGATGATCTTGCTTTGCAGTAAATCTGGAATGACCTGTTTATCTCTCAAGACCAACAGAAGTTGAAGCAGGTCCCAATATGAAAGAGAGTCTGACCCTGTGCCACCTTCTTTTCTTGAATGATGCTACTGCCACTCCAGTAAAGTAGTATTTGAAAATCCTAGGCTTTCTCGCAGAACCTGTTACACTACTTCTTACTGTTTTTCCATTTTGATTGTTCTAAACAACATTTTAGTTTTTCTGGCCAAGACCTGAGTTAATGTAACCTATTTATAAGGATTTTTCTAAATATGTATAACTCCTCTGCTTTACATGTTAGACTAAAGCGTTTCCTCGCTTCCTGTAAATAAAGCAACAGTAAATATCTTCCCTTTCTCTTAGCCTTTCTCTTTCCTTACTGTGTTTCTCTGTTGGCCTTTATCTAGCACTGAGCTTGGACTCATGTTCTTTCTGATTTTGGAGTTACTTCAGTAGTTCCTAGTTTTATTGAGCTTCGCATCCTTCTCTTCCTTCAGTTCTTCAGACCATCTCCTTCTTACTCTTTCCTGTCTTAGTTTTCCTCTTGTCTTCCAGCCCTCCCCTTGCCCCCACAGTTCAGCTCCCCTTGCAGCACTCTCATACCACTTCTGCAGCATCACGACTTCGGAGAGCGGCTCTAGCCCTCCATTAGTCAGCTGCCATGTGCACCCCAGCCGGGCTGAGGGGTGCTTCACTTTTTAAAAACATCTCTGTAGAAGGAATCATTATGCAGATGTTAAAACACGTGAAGTTTAGGCATTGTTGGAAAGAAGCCGTAATCACCCTCAGTGAATACATTTGAGTGTGACAGATAACATTGCTCAAACATGCTGCCTGTCTGTGCGGATAAATGTACCACACTAAAAATATGTTTTTATTCCCATCAGGTATCTTTAGGATCTGTTGTTCAGTTTGAGAAGGGAAATTTCTCCTTGTCGGCAGAAACGGAAGAAAAGCTTTTTCCTGAGAAAAATGAACGTCTGCTACAGTGGGCCCAGAAGGAATATGGAGCAGTAACATCTTTCACTGAACTCAAAATATCAAGAAACATCTATATTAAAGTAGGAGAAGGTAAAACAAAACAAACCGACAGAATCGATAGGCATGTTTATATGTTGAGAATAAGTCTCACTGTAGTATTATTTCACATTTTTTATTTTAATCTTTGAACATACCTCTCATTTTCCAAGAGATGTGATATGAAAGGGGAAGGCAGAGAAATAAGAGCAAGTCTAAAGGCCAGACCTTGGATTTAGGCAACTTTTAATGATTTCTGGTGCCATAATTTTATGCTGATAAATGTGGATGCAATTGACTAGAATCTTACAGGAGTCGAAGCTTCACCTTTTAAAAGGAATAATCTATTCATGGTGATTGTTTGGGTGTCTTCATCTAAAGGACTGAAGTGGAGAACCTAAAGTAGGGAGTACTTTCTATGAAGACCTAAGTTATATTTTTTTCAGTATTTGCATGTGTAAGGATCTAGACTACTTTGGTCAAAGAATTACTGCTTTCTTCACCGAGATAAGTTACCTCAGTCTGATGTCCTTGTGTATTTTCATCCGAAGTAGAAAGATTTCCTGTCCCTGTGAGCCACATGCCAAATTCATCAGGTGGCCTAGGGCAGGTGGGAGAGGACTGCAGCTCCTCAGGGATTTCACAGACCCATACTAGGGCAGGGTTTGGGCTGTAGCTAAGTGGTGTTGGAACAGCTTAGCGATATGAGCCTCTGCAGCACCTTCTGGCTCATACTTTCCCTCAGTTGGCTGCCGGTCACATAGCATGTCTTCTGCCGTGGAGTTCCACCTGAGCTGGTCATAAACGTGGATAACACGGCTCTTCTCTTTGCTGAGTTCTTGAAGCAAGGCAGTCGGTTCAGGAGGGTTTACGCCCTACTCTTCTCTATTGAAGTTTGCTTTCTGGAAAATATATAGTTAGTAAAAGGAACTTTGCAGGGAGAGTAGACTTCCCTCTATTGTGCAGGATGATTGGGGGTAAAATTTTCTTTTTTATGGGTATGGGATATTTTAAGACATCAGTATTCTTAACTCAATGGCCTGCAATTCACTGTTTGTGTTTTCTGAAGATGTCATCCAAGTTCAGGCTAAAGCAAACATCCAGGTTTAGGCTAAACCAAAAGCAGCAAGAATAAAGGCTAGTAAAAGTGAACTGGAACTGATTTGCATTGCAGCTAGTGGTCCAAATATTTTGAAACTAATTGTTGTCTCTCGGGAAGTTCAGTGATGGGAAAAGTAGAAATCAATAAAAGATTTTATCAACATTCAACAAGTACTAGTCGACTCAGCATCTACTAGCACCAACAGCCTAATTGAGTAGCATTTCAGCAATATTTCTAGAGAAACTCCTGCATACCTGAACTAATTGGCTACAAAAAAACCCCAAAACCTTCTGTGGAGAAAACATTCTTTCCTAGCCACCTGTATCTGATCATTTGATTTCCTGAAGCATGAGGCTTGCCCCCCAAAATCGGAATATGCCTGTGTTGGTTTTATCCAAATCCTGCCAAATTTGTACAGGATTCCCCAGCGTGATTTTTGTTCTACTTGGCACTAGTCTTGGATTTTAATGCCAGAAAATAATTCAGAAATATATTTATTAGCTTATTAAAGTGCTCTTGGAACATATACATGGGAGTAGTGGTCTCTGAATTGCAGAGATGAACATTTAATTAGATATGTTAAAAAAAAAATAAAATTTTGTTTGTTGATTTGCACATCTCCAGTCAAGCTAGGCAGCTAAATAGGAGAGCTTTGCATCATCTTTAGAATGTGTTAAAACACAATTTAATTAGGAGTAAGTATACAAAATGGAACTTGGCGACTGACTAAAATAGACTGTTTCTAAGAAGGCTCCTACAAACTAGCTCAGCTGTAACCATATTTGATTTTGATTTAAATTCTTGGCAGAAGAATGAATGTGCATGTATGTGTGGGGGTTATGCATGTGTTCAGGGGTGGGGAGAGGATCAGTTCTTGAACTGCAGCAGTCATGCAAGGAGTTCTGTGGAAACTGTGTGGGACGTGGCCCTGATCTGCTTCTCTGCAGAGTGAATGGTGGAATCACTGGATTCCACAAACCAGACAGTATACTGATGGGCATTTTGGGCTTTTCATACAAAACTCACACTCCTCAAGTGCTTTAGTCAGGTATCCTCAGCTTCCAGTCTGTGAATCACAGGCTAGTATTACTCGTAATCTATAGCTGGTCATATGAAGTAGTTCCTAGCTATGTGACCGATACAGAATTTAATGGCAGTATGCATGTAATTATCTGCATTTCAGCTTCAGGGAAGTTAGAAAAATCTGAAACTGGAAGATGTAACATTTTCGAAATGGAAGCTGTGGCTGAATAGAGCAAACAGTAAATGCAAGGCAGAGGACAAAAAAAGATCTGAAGAAAGGTGATCTTTCATAGAATAAAACTGCTTCTGATGCCATGGGTCTCTGAAATCACTTTTGAAGCTGCAAACGAAAGGCAACTCAGCGATCTAGCAGACTGGGTCAGGGCCAAGTGCATCTGAATCCTGAATCAACAGGACTGGCTGATCAAATACTGCAGGGATGGTGAGCACAGGGAGAACTTAAAGGGGCCGGAATGAGGGTTTGGAGGAAGGGGGGACAAGAAATGGAGTTCTTGTTCTTGCTGTGAAGGGGATGGCAAAGTGATTGCTGTGATAATTGCTGTTAAATTCTACAAAGTGGGACTGCTCATAGGTGAAAGTGATCTTGGTACATGTTTTTCATCAGAAGTCAGTTTAATTCCTCATGCTTCAATAAGATACAGTTGTACAAGTCAGGAAGACTTATCAGTTAGCTAAATGTTACCTAATGCATCCAGTACTGCCGGTGTAAATCCAGGGCAGATGTGCTAGCCTGGAAGAAGCCTAATTTCAACACATTTCTTAGCTAAATAAGAAAAAAATAGTCAGCCATAACAATAATTAGATTGGAAAATGTACAGTCTGTTTAGAGACAGTAACACTGTGCTCCTGTCCTGGCAGAAGCTGAAGCTTCAGTCCTGACTCTGAATCTGTGGCCTGTACACACTAGTGCACGTATTGTACACATTAGTGCACGTATCCTACACACTGTCCTTCCTTGGTTTAACACTTGTAGGTGATTGCATTGTGTCAGACTTTAGCTGTGTGTCCTGCTGGGGGGTGAGTACTGCCCAGAGTTTCCACCTTCCCTCCAGAGACCGCTGCAGCCCGTCCCCTGCTCCTGTTTATACCCTGCCGTTAAATGTCAGTTGCGGTTCTGATCTCCATCATGCTAAGTGCTAGTAAACAACAAAATACACACCAAAAAGCCCTGCCATCAGAGTGGCTGAGGAAAATCCCAAACGCCTTGCTTATCCCCAGTTCAGACTTTGAAAGGCAAGCTCTGCTTGGATGGGATTTTTATTGCTGAATCAAACTGCTGCTGCCCAGGGCACCTGTCTTGGAGAGTGACACCTGATGAACAGTGCTCATTTTCACAAAAACCTCCTTATGATTTTAAGCTGGGATACTCAGCTTTTATCCAATTTAGCCAAGAACCTGCAGATGACACCTAATTTGTGCAGAATAGAGCAGACAGTGTCTGTCCTTGTCTGTAAAATGGAGGTGCTGCCCGCAGAAACTACAGATCCTGATGTGCAATCCTCTCTCTTCATCCAAGCAGCCTGGCACACGCCGAAGGGGAAGGCGGCTGCTGGCCGCCGCGCACAACTCCACCACGGGCCTTCTGGCGAGTGGGGCCCTGCGGCGCCCAGGCGTGCTGGCCAGAGACCCTCTGGTGAGGGGATTACAGGCGAGTCTCACGTCTGGTTCCATATTGGGAGTCTGTGGAGATTAGAGAGGCACAGGGTCCATAAACTGTTTGCTGGCTGGTTTAGTAAAGTTTTTAATTGATTGCAGACACCTGCAGTCCCTTTCCAAAGTAAGTAGACAGCCCTGAAACTAAAAAAGAAGTGTAGTGAGCAAAGAAAGAGGAAATGGATCCCCTTTTCTGTTCCAGACCAGATCTTGATAACTGGTATGGGCGAGAAGAAATACATTTTGGTGAAGAGGGAAGTGAATATGTATGTCAAGTAGCCAGTGACAGAGTTAAAATTTGCTGCAGAGAAGCGTGCTATGGAGCGGAGGCCCAGGCTGGGGAGCCTCCACACTGGTGGTGGCAAGAGCAGTGGTTCTTGAGAGTTCCAGAGGGGTTTAATGGAAGTGCCAGGAGCAGGAACCAAGTTCTTTGCAAAGGCAAATGATAGCATGTGTGGTAATTATCGACAAAGAACTGAGAGGCTGTTATTTTACGGCTTGAATTGTGTTGTGCAGTAGCTGAGAAGCAAAGACTTAGTATTTCTGTGTGTGTGTGTATGTGTGTATGCGTATATATTAAGCTCAGTGTAGACCATTTGGGATCATTTTCCATTCTGTGCTGTTGTGGGAGGAGCTGGCAGAACTGCAGCTGTGTTCAAGGCTAATCTGGCAGGGCACATACCAGATGTTAGAGGGCTGCTTTGCTTGGGCAGTATGAATAGTTACAGCCTCATACAGCTTTCATGGATTCTGTAGGGAGGATAGCAAGGTTAATATTCAAAGACTACTTTGTCTAAGATCAGGAGAAGAAACTCCCCTAATTGTTTCTGCAGTGGCCAGGGTCACGGGAGTCTCTGGTCTCCCTGCAAAGTTGTGTACCACACACAAATGTGCTTCGAGGGTGACGTTGCAGCTCTCATTTAGGGAGCAAATGCTAACAGTAGTCTCAGCTTTTAAGAGTTCGTCCACAGTTTTGCATGCATAATGCATTATATTTGATTTTTTTCTTTTTTCTGTCTTGCTCCTGACCTTAATAGGAAAGCCACTTTTGTAAAGTAAAGGTCAAAGAGCCAGCCATTCGGAATTATATTCTTACAGGACTTTGTGTCTTTGAACACGATACTTAATCCTCCTTTGTATTATGACAATTCATATGTAAAGCTATCTCAGAAATACAAAGGGTTCCTATTTTTCAGTGGAAATACTGCTGCTTGGGGTACAGCAAGGTAGGCTGTGCATAAGAACTTCATACCAAGTGACTGTTTTTTGTTTTGCATTGTACACTAGTTAATGCTCGTGATCAGCTGGGTAGTTAAAACCAAAAGAGACTGAATATCTACTCTAGAATTTCTTCATTTCAGTTATGGATATTATGGTCAGACTTCTTTAATATCAACAACTGATTTAATCCTTTTCTTGTTATATTCAATTTTCCACGTACAAGAGAACTGCAATATTTCTAGGCAACACTGACTCTAACTACACAATATATAGGAAAATATATTGAGTAAGGAAATGGAAAATACTTCCCGTGATCTTTTAAATATGGCAAGTTTATAATAACAAGAATAAAAAATTTTCTAAAGGGAGAAGGAATTGATCACAAAAGTTTTCTATGAGTTAATTTCAAAAGAAATAAATCTTTTTTAAAGGTACAAGGAACAAATTAAATGTATTTTATTCATTTTGAAAAATGCTCGCATATCTTCAGTATTGTTTTCAGATTTCTCTTTTTAGGGATTTTCTTTCATTAAATATTTAAATCTCTAATAGAAACTGTTCAGTTTAAAAGTATGTATTTTACATCAGAGATGTGCTGTGTCTATGCAACAGTGATCATCCTTTCAATATTATGTTGATTTGTCATAAGTGCTTATGATAGATAATAGATATACCTCTTAGCCTAAAGACGTATGTCATAAAATATAGTGCCTCACTGAAGTAGATGTGGTACATACATGCATGTAAGGTGATAATCTATGTGTAAACGTGCATATGCTTTCTTTTTTTTTCCCCCTTCCAGATCAAGTTTTTCCTCCTTCGTGCAATATAGAAAAGAATTTTCTCTCTTTAAATTACCTTGCGGGATACCTACAACCAAAAACAGCAGAGGGGTGCCTTATGTCTAACTTAGTCCGAGAAAGAGAAGTTCATATCATTGAACTAATCACTCCAAATTCCAATCCATACAGGTAAAGTATCATCTAAATAGACTAAATCTGTTTGAAATCATAGTTAAAGATTTCACCTGTCTATTGAAAATCAACTGAAAGTAGCCATTTCATCCTTACAAGAGCTTGGACGTTAGTACTTTGCTTTAAATAGAAATTAGTTCTTCAGTATGTAAAGATTTTGGATTCTGCTACATGATCCCAGGATTTTCTGGACAAGACTGCAAAGCACAGTTTTTATGGACTGTATCCTGACCCCCTTCTTGCTCAATCAATCAAATTTTTCCCAGAATAAGGGAATATGAATAAGGGCAGCATCTGACAGACAGGGTTTAAGATGGGATCGCTGTATGAGGAGGTGAGAAAGAGGTTAAAACTAATCTTGACCTGTCACAGGCAGGGATGACTGGCAGCAAGGCCTAGAGCAGTGACTCCCAAACAGTGGTCCAGAGGTCACAAGTGATCTGCAGTCCATGGTAATTGTGCCACAGTTGGTCTGCAGAATCAGAACACTATTTTCTGTCAAATTTCCAGTTGAGTTTAAGGGATAGTTTGATAATTGCAAGAAGTGTTCAGGGTTGACAGTGGTCTGCTGACCAAAAAAGTTTATAACTTGGTTAGGGAAAATTACTTAACTCTCTGTGGACATTATGAGGATTATCTAAGTTGTCAAAGGTACCTTTGGGAGGTAAGACCTTTAAAATATTCGTCCTCTGCTCACCTCTCCCAGGTCTTAGTGGGAGCACATGAATGGGGTTTGCTTCAGATAGTCATACCTGGAAAAGCTCTTCATAAGTGCTGATTATGGTTGCTAGAACAGAAATTTGCTATGAAACTTAGATGGTTTTCCCTTTTACAAGAAGAAAAGTACAATTTTGTCAGAGAGAAGGTAGAATTAAAATCCTATCTGTGTACTGCAGACGCTGGATATCCAGCATGGTCCAATTGTGCTCCTCATGCAGTTACATTTGAGCACATCCCATCCCTAATGAGGAAATCACACGGGGAGACAGAGGTGGGACGAGAGGTCTTTGCAAGAAGGATAATTATCTCATTGCAAGATGGTGAACCCAGAGCCTGAGAATATTCTTGCCTAGCAACCTTGGGAGAGTAAGTGCTGAGATGTAGTGGAAGTGGAGTAGGGAAGCCCAAATGATTTGCCTCTATGTGGTGTGAGTTGCAGCCCCATCCTGCACGGAACTGTTCTTTAGCATCAAAGTTGTTGTAAGTACCTTGTGGTGTTACACAATGACAGCCCTGTCTCAAGCCCTCTGGGCTTTGGGCTTTTGGCTTTGGCTGATGGTACAACAGGAATTTGTTTTTCAAATTATAACACTGGAAAATGTTGAAATGTTTTATTAAAAGTAAAAAAAGTCATGTTAAAGTCCTCTTGCTTCATTCTTAGTTTTATGTATTATCCACAGCTATCTTTACAAAGTTTATATCCACAAAGAAACATACAGAAGCTGAACTGGGCATGTGTAAAACTGCAGGAGGTGAAACAAAGGTCCCAAGATACACTAAGTCTCACTGCAGAGTATTAGTTGAAACCTGTTACTTTGGGATGAGCACGTTCTTGTGACATACAGCCCCATAAGATGATCTAGGAGTAAAGGTTTTTCTGTTGAATTCATATTTTGCACGACAAGATGTTATTGATGGGTACAAACCCATTTGCTCTACTTATTTTACTGAGGTCTTGAAAATCTGGATAGTGTTCATCTATTTTCCAGCAAGCAGTAGGCTGGACATCTGTTTTCTTTTCTTTTTAAAGTAAGTATATATCCAGAAGTATTGGAAACTGAATACATGGCTTAATTCCTCAACACACGAAAGATCCTAAGCAAAATAATTTCCACAATTTAACTGCCTAGGCAGAGACACTCCCAATATAGTATTAGTGCATTTTTTTAGTATGAACCTGCTTAATTTGTCTCTTTGCCTTTTTTTTTAAGGTATTATTTTGAGCTTCAATACAGTTATAGCCAGAGGAAACCAAAACAGCTATATTTAGGCACTGTCACAGTGAGATAAGAAAACAATATTTACTTTATAAAGCAAACTGCTAGTCATATAACTAACCTGGTCTAAATAATAGCTGAAATGAGTAGCATGCTTCTTGTTTACAAGAGACAAAAGTATTATTTGTCTAAAAAGTATTTGTTTCGTATTGTCATGCAAAATCATTTAAGCATATGTGGAATAACAATCTGTTTTGCACATGTTGTGTTGCCTGGGATAATCTCCAGCATTTTAATCAGCTGGCCAGACAGTGGAAACATGATGGATTGGAAGAAGGTTGATAGCTGAAAATTTCTGGCATTCTGGCCTAACTTTCTCTCTATTTTCCACATACAGTGTTTTCCAGGTGGATATAATCGTTGACATTAAACCATCTCAACCAGGCGCCAAACTTGTCAGAGATGTCGTACTTATCCTCAAGTGTAAAAAGTCTGTTAATTGGGTTATCAAGTCATATGATGTCCAGGGAAAACTGGAAGTGATTGTAAGTTAATATACCTTTATTTTTGAGAGATACCATACTGCATCAGTATAGAATCCATTTAAATGTGATATAGTCCTAGACTATATTGATTTCTGAATGTTTTCTCTCTTAGCTGCTTTTTTTTAATTATTACTGCATCTTAAGGAGTAAATATAGAAACTAAATATTTTTTTCTCATTATCTTTTAATATATGGGCTATTAAACTGACCAGCACATCACAGAAACCAGGTGGTTAGTGCAAGGATTTAGGGTCTGTGTCTTTTCGACTTCTTTTGAAGTACCCTAAACACCAAGTTGGATGTTAATCTCCCTTTTTGCTGTTACTTTGGTGAGTGGATCTACAGGTTCATCTCAGAAGCTGGAAAGATGGCTGTGAGTGCAGAATGGATAATCCTAGATATGCAGCACACACCCACATCCCTTTAGAAGAGGAAATTTTTTTACTCCTTCCACTTGTGGTTGTAGTAGTCTCTAGCCCGCTTCCCTGCCAGTATTTTTGACCCCAGCAAGTGTTTGGTCAAATTGACCTCACCTCCTAGACTGCAAATAGTAAGTTTTAAAAAAATTAAAACCAGGATCTCTAAAGCTAAACTTCTGAACTACACTTACGCATAATTGGAGGCTCTGATTCAGAATGATTTTTGGTACAGGCTTTGTGGCTCAACACCATTTCTGCTAAGAAAATGTGTTTTCCCTTGCTCTGAAATAAATAAAGTTGGACAGATCTTGCAACCTATAAATGTGTGCTATTTCTGTCTTAAGTGATCAGTTAGGAGCACGTTGTACAGTTGAGCTGCATGTTTGCTCAGGACCACCCAGTGCCCTCCTAATTAACAGTTTTGCAGTAACTCATGCATTTTCAAACTCTGGCTCTCTGTGTTTATAAGAATTTTACTTTGTTTAGTTGCTTTCTCATTTTAACATGTGCAAGGGCAATTCTGACAGGATCCAAAGGCTGCTTGATCTAAATCTTCTAAGAGGACAGATTGGTAGGTTTTCATGCTAGATTTTGAGAGTGCGGGAAATAAAAGGAAGTAAATTATGGGGTTGCTCAGAAAATTGAATGGAAAAATTATCTAGGATGGGTGATGAAATTCCCTTTTGATCCCTGACACATCTGCATCGTATGGACAGGAAAGGATCTTCTGGTCATTCTGTAGCTCCTAAATAATCAGCCCTTAAAGAGAAAAGTCGAGGTTACTTGCCCAAGATTACCACACTTGTAAGCAGAAGGGCAAAAAACATTGATTGACTTGAAAGTTTCCTTCTGGGTTATTACATAAAATTCACCACTGTATATATATGCCTATATGGGTCTACTTTCACAGAATAGAGAATTGTGCATTAGTTCACTTCGTGCTTGGAGATAGCCAAAGTACCGTATTTCATATCCATGAAGCTACCTCTTTATGGATGATGAATTTTCAGAGAGAGGAATTCTAGAGGATTTTAAAATGTCTGAAGAACTGCTGCACTTGAGTATAGAAAAACAAGGCTGCTATTCTTTTTAAAGTTGTTCTTTATTAATTATTGAAAGTATAAGTAAAAAGTATAAGTGAAAATTCTTTCTGTAACGAGTGACAGAAGGTAATGTTTTATTTAGATTAACAAAAAGAGAAAGTAATACTATATATGGAAATGTCAGTATGTAAAAAGACTTTGTATATTTATGTTAGGATTTGTGAGTATCTGTTTGCTATACTGCTTCATTTATTTGGATGCTTCATTTTCTGAATGTGTGTTTGTTGTCCTTTATTTAGAGGGACGTGTGGGAGGGAACTAAACACCCCCATGTCATTAAAAAGCATGTACATCCAGCATTTAGGATCTGTTCGCATCTCTATTAAGCTGAAGGCCTTTCCAAGCCCAAATTTAGACAATGCATAAAAGCATTACTAAACAATTAGGTAATGTTTCACAATGTTCTTTTTATTAGTTGAAACAGTTCCATGCACTTCAATTTTCCTAACATCTTGCCCTCAGTACGAATCAGAATTGTCTTGAGGGGATTGGCAAACCGAGAGGGAAAGGTTAGTGCTAAGCTGCCTCAAACCCAGGACTGTGAGTTATTAAGGTCTAAGTTCATAGACAAAAAATGATAAAGACTTTTTAGGTCATCTAGCTCATCTCCCAGCTTGCTGTGTTTCTTGAAAATCTGAAGGGGAGTGGACACAAAACCAAGTAAAATAGGAACAGTTTAGGTAAAGTGATTGCACATAATATACCTGCAGTGCTTTCCTCCCAGGCTGTGTTTAACTCCTGTTTGTAGTCTGCCCTTACATCAGCCCCCATGCAGTGCTCGTGTGTTTCTGTGCTTGTGGACTACCTATCTGCTGTTCACATTGCTTCCTCTGGATTTGGTGTCCTTTTACAAAGCTGTGGGTTGCACAGTGGACAAAGAAGTAAAATTGCAGAAAGAAAGTAAGTGTGTTGAAGGGCAAAGAATAAGAGAGGTGAAATGCGCAGAACAAACCTGTGAGGGTTTCAAAAGCTTGGAGGGACTGTTCTTTACGTGAGAACGGCTGCCCATCAGTTTCTGAAATGGTCTGTCTCTATTCTGAGTGGGTTAGTAGATGGCTTAGATTGACTGGTTTCATACACTGCATGTGAAAGTCTTGGCGAGGCACATTGAGGTGATGCAGGACTGAACGTTTACAGGCTCAGCATGGAGTGGAGAGTTATAAACAAGCCCTGGAAATGGTCAGATGCCAGCTAGGACAGTAAAATTCTGAGATAATATTTGTTCAGCTGTCTCCTCATGACAAAAAAAGAAGAGGAAAGCAGAGAGGGAGATCCAGCAAAGTTGGGGTAGCATAATAATTCCAACCAGTCAAAGCCATGTGGTAATATGAACATGTGTCATAAATCACGTCCAGATTTGTATCTGTTGAAGAATAAAAGATTATTTGATCCAAAACAGTAGTAACGCACTGAAATTAGGATACCTATTGCTTCCTTTTTGTTTCTTATCTTCAGTGGCCTTTGTTGGTCATTGATAACTGTACTGGTAACAGTGTCCTCAAACCAGACACTGCACCTAAAATTGCATTTAACTTCAATTGTGAAGCTGTGAGAGTTTAAAGGATGCAGAACTGGGTCATTAGGAAGAAGTGAGGGAGGTAGGTAAATGTAAACTGTGCCATTCCATCAGAACTCTCTATGAGCCTTATCCACTTTGTTCAAAATCTCCATTTCCCAGATCAGGTAGAGAAGCACAACCAAGCTCTGTGACGCTGGGTAGCAGGTCTGTATGACCACTGTCTAAAAGCGATCTGGGCAAAAGAGATCAGTGTGGTCAATCTTTTGATGTTCTAGAGTAAAAGAGAATTAAGATTTGTTCAAATGGAGGGAAACCAGTGGGAATTTAAAAAAAAAAAAATGCCGCCTATATGGTGTAGAAGGTAATTGGGCATGGAAATGAAAGTGTGTGTTGTAGGGCATTCAGTGGTATCATCTGCATATAAAAAGTGCATTTCAGTGACATTGCAGAAATTGTTGAAAAGTGGGACATTGTGCCTTTCCTGCTGTATGTTCAGCTTGTTCTGTAGTTGTTGATGTGATTGTTATAGTGATAATAATAATGTTGTGAATGTAAAAATAAATATATATGTATTTAGCTTTGTGTGAATACATGTTTAAGTTAAGATGCCAAGCACTTAAAAACAAGTTAAAGTATAATACCAGTGAATGTTTTCTAACTGCCCCTCTAACAGCTAGAGATGCTTGTTATGTTCCTTTGACTTGCCCATTTGGACAAGAAAATTTGAAATTTTGCAAAACATTTAAAGTCAAATGAAAGCTAACTGACTGTGTGACTCATCTGTATTCCGTGGCCAACTTCGATGAGCTGTTATTTGTAATTATTTAATAATAGAACTAAGAGGTTTGCAAGTGCATTTATGAGTTTGCTGTATTGATGTATTTGCACTTGGCCTTGCATAAACATGCATGTTCTCACTTATTGCTCTATTAAGCATCTAATTCAGTCCTGTTTAACATACTCAACACTTTGCAGGAGGCACACGTTTCTAGTATGAGGCTCATGCAGAGACGCACAGACTGTCCTCGGTGCCAGCTGACTTTAAAGCATAAGCTGGTATCAGCTCTACTTCGTGAGCGTGCTACGTTTTGCCTTTTTCAGTAATGCTTATTTGAACAAAGGTTTTCCCATATGTAGCTTAAGTAATGCTGTAATCAAAGAAATTAAGGGGACGTTTGAAAAATCAGTTGTCATCTTGAGTTTACCTCACCTCAGAAGTCATCTTCAGTTTTGAAGAAAATACAGCATTATACAAATGGCTGTAAATATGTCTTTGTTTCTTTTAGGGATTAACAGTTTCTGACTACCTTGATTTATTGTACTCCAGGCAGAGGCTGGGAGGAAGCGGGGCGATTTTCTCCTTGTGTGCAGCAGTTCTGTGCCTAAGGTGGCAGAGTTTGGTTTATTTCCCAGGTGTTCTCAGTTTGCTGTTATTTAATAGAGTAAAAAAACATGTTCAATCAGTGTCACTATACCATTTTAAGTATCCTTAAATGGTAAATCATGAACCAAGTTTTTCTTTGTTTGCAGACATCAAATAGTATTGGTTTTGGAAAGGAAACAGAACGATCGATGACTATGAGTAAATCAGTAATACCTGATATTCCCTCATCGCATGAGAGTTTGATCAAGTGGGCTTATGAGCATAACTACAGTCCAGTTACTTCCTACACAAAAGCCCCTGTGGCTAACAGATTTCATCTGCAACTTGAAGATACAGGTAAGCTTGAAGGTGGACTTTTAGCATATAGAAAAAATATATCTTGTATTTCCAGGAATATGATGATTTGAAAGGTGCTTCCTCACTTTTGAAGCTTTGTTGTTGGGGGTTGCACTACTTTCATTACTCATCATTGAGAATGCTAGCTAAAAAAAAAATTATCTATGGTTATTTGATTAGAAAAGTCCAGGCAAATGGACATTCCACCTGAAATGTTGGTGGAATTAAATGGTTATAGTTTATCCAACTCACAAGCCATTATAGTCGACCATGTTCAGTGTTCACTGGCATAGACTTCAGCAACTGGGTATCTTGTTAGTTAATAAGTCCAGCTTTGATTTGATTTTTTTTTTTCCCAAAAGTATGAGCATAGTGTTTTCTTGAAACAATTATATAAACTTTTAAATTGTTTACAGACAAAACTGGCTTACCAAAAAAGTCTGAGCAAACAGAATAAATACAACTGTTTAAAAAGAAAACATTAGTTATTTGGCTGAAGTCATTGCTCATGTAAAGATATCTGGGTCCATTGAAGCTAGTGGAGTGTTATCTGCTTTTTCATTAATTCTGAATTTCAACCACTAAAAATATTTTCAGCAGTTTTGATAAAGCTGAAATTGACATCAGTTTTATCAATTGTACTCTCATGGGTTACAGATATATCTGCTTGGGCCAGATGTTGAGATTTCTGCCCTGAGCAGTCGCATGTATATGCCAGGAGATAGTGTTCTCATTTACTCAGTATAAAGTTAACTCTTGTTTAACTTCACTCTGGTTATGTAAGTAGCTCCACAACAGTGGAGTGACTGAATTTGTGATGGAGGAGGTAATGGAAGAATTTCACCCAATGATTTGCCCTTAGGCTATTTCAGCAGCACTAAAATAGTGTATTTGCTGAATGTGATGTTACTTTTACTTCTCTGGTTGCCTTTTACATATAATAGGCCCACTCCTCAAAGTTTATTTTCAGCTCTTAGTGAGGCAGATTTCTAGCAGAGACTAAATATACCAAGATTAGATGCTTCAGTAACAACTAAAACCTTAGTGGATGAATTGTGGCTAGTTACCTGAAAAGTACAAAGGAACTGCTTTGGGTGTCCTTCAGGAGCTTCCTTTCTGGACGATATTTTTTTTGTCTGAAAGTGATTAGTTCTGGATACATTTTAGGAAAAATATCTAATAACCTAATATTCTTTTTTTTTTTTTTTAGAAGAGATGAATGATGAAGAAGACCATTCCCTTCCTCCAGAGCTGACAGAATTACTGGGTGCTAACCCACTGCCTGCCCCAAAGAATCCTGCATTAAGTGATGGCCTGACTTTTCCTTTTCACATTAACAGAGGAAGACATGACACAGTGGGAGAAGGAATCTTCCCGTCCAGGGATTCAGCGGATACATTAATAAATCATGACTTCGAGCATTCCCTCTCAAAACATAAAGAACCTGAAGAAGTTCAGGGCAGTGCTGATGTAGCCCTGTCAATCAAGTGTGATGACAAAGCCATGATAGTAGCTGTAGAAAAAGACTCTCTGCAGGTTGGTGTGGTCTCTTATTCTCAAATTTGGGCAGGCTTTTTTGGGCAGACCATTTTATTTGTATTTTGATTGAAAAAAGAAACATTCTAAGATCTACAGCGATCACCACCAAACCCCTCGAAAAATAGTTTGAGGAAACTGTACTGTAGATACTCTTTGCCATAACTCAGGGTCATGTTTCCTCTTCCCAGCAATCTGGTAGTTTGTAGAGGGATTTCTCATTAAAGCTTTGCAGCATTGGTTCTGTCAAGAAAATTACTGTACTCAACCATCAGTCTAAGTTTTTAATCTCCAAAGTACAAAGAAGCTGCTTTTGATAGCTATGTGAGACCTGAATAGATCTATCTGTCTTTACCATCTACCAACTGACAGGTTGCTTGTGTCCATTTGCATTGTGGAGAAGAGCCTGATAGAGATAGCATTTTTAGCTCATTTCAGACCAGACAGAGTCAGCATTATTAATCAACAGATTAATAATGAACCTGTTGTTTTCTTTGTTCCATGTTACATTTATTCCCTGTCTGTCGTGTATAACAGCATTTTGAGAGTGACCTTCCCTGGATGTCAGTACAATGAACTTCACTTCCTCCTGTCAGCGGTCATGAACAGTATTCTGAGCTGCACTTTAAGCAAGAGCCTAACACAATTGTGTTTCAGCCACTTACAAAGCGCCTTTGTTTCAGGCTAGCGGCTACACAAGGACAGAACTCTCGCTGCTGGATCACTCTTGCAAAGCCAGGATGAATGGTACCCATTTCATTTTGGAGTCTTTGCTGAACAAATGCGGGACTCGGACAGCGTATATCTTGAACAAGATTGTTTATTTTAACTCTGTGAGTATTTTACAAAGAGGAGCTGCCTTCTGTGCTGCACATCATAGTGGTACAAGGAAGCCATTGTAGTTAGCTTTAGTCTTAGCAAAAAGGAGGCATCCTGATCTCTTCCTGTCTAGCTCAAACCTAGTTGCAGCTACAGTCCTTGTATTCAAGGAGGTATGAAGGCTGCACATTCAGTATGCCCCTGTGGTCAGATAGTATCCCAAAGGAAAAAGGAAGAGTTGGAGTTAAGTACTTTTACAAAACTGCATGACTGCACTTTGGGGACCATCTGTACCAGTCTCAGAAGTTGCACCAGCTTAGCCTATGCAGCTTTGATATACCCATACATAAACAGTACTACATAGCTGTAAGGAGGAATAGGAATGAAGTTTTGTGATTGCACAAAGCAGTACAGTTTAATTCGTCTGTTGAATTATTTTAAGCGAAATTTTTTCGTCTAAAATTGTGTGTGAAAAAGGCTTTTAAAACGGGAGGAAAAGACATTATCTGTGCATGCTTCTCTCATAATTTGGATTCACGTTTGCTATCAGTTGATGTACATGATGAAGGGACTTTGAGAACTTGCATGTGAGTGGTGATGCTAAGGAGCCCAGTTAGGTTCTAAGCGACTGCTTCCAGACCGACTCAGCTTAGGAGCTTGAGTACAGTGCAGCTAATCTGGGTTGGAAAGTAATGACACATTTCTCTTGCTGAGCTTTCCAGTACATAGAAGTAACCTTGGTGAATGATGGAAAGCCTGTGGTCCAGCCCAAACACAGCTAAGGCAGTCTGATCTGCCCTTGCCTGGTTAAAACCATTCTATACTGGCAAGTCTGTAGCACCTAACTTTAGAAACAGTCCCAAACCAAAGCTGAGGATAGAAACATCTCCAAACTATAGAACAGCACATTGGGGTGAGGGGGGGAGGGAATTTTCAGGTGAAGAAATGGAGAGGTGTGCAAAGGAGGAAAAAAGAAAGGGGAAAGTTCAGTAGAAATTCAGAGAAAAGCAAAGAAGGGAAAAATGAAAAAAGGGACATCATGTTTTTTGGTGTCCGTCTCTGAAAAATATGCAGATGACAGAAGAGAAAATCCTTTAATAACCCTAACACTTTCAGTGATTTTCTGTGACTGCATTAAGGAAAACTAAGTTGCAAGAAATCACTTTAGAAAGCCATTTGTTTTTTCTATGTTGGTTATAGAAGTTCCAGAAATAGAATGGAAATGCTAGGCTATTCATTCAGACACCAGCACCCAGACTTGTCTTTGCTGGCTCTGAATTCTGGAAAAAAAACAAAACCCTAAGGGGCACTCTCTAAATCTAACCTACATATCTTGCATGCTAAGCACAAGGCTGTTTAAGACGTGCTTTCACCATCTGCTTAGCTGGTGCACTTCTTTTGGCCTTTGCATTGTTCTGAAGAGAGAAGAAAATAATAACCATGAAGACAGAGTGCTCAGTTATCACGTAATTTTATGCATTTGCAATACCTTTTGTGCAGATTGTCATTCAGCTGTCATCACCAGCTGAAAGCAGCGGCTTTGATGATGACATGGAATCAGGTGATAATGGATTTCCAGGGGATGCTGATGAGGGAGATGTTGCTTTCTCAAGCTGGCCTGAAATAGCGGTATGTTACTCTTGGGTTTGCACCTGACAATAGAGAAATGCCTATTGTAATAGCACTTCACATAAAATACGTTAATTGTATAGCAATTAATTTGTCTTTTAACGCATTTCATCTCACTTTTATTTCTTGTGACCCTGTTGAAGATGTGCACTAGGTAGATGGAATGTGGGTGGGCCTGTATTGTACACTCCAAATTTGTCCTCATCCAGCTACCACTCCTGACTCAGGATGTTGTTGTATTGCTTTTTTCATTTCAGTTTAATTGCACGCTGCACCAGCCAGAGGATGATAGAGGCATGTTCTGGCCTCCTGAACCGCACATCACCAATGTGACCTTCAACATGGAGCTGTACAAAACAGATCTGTTCCTTGCTCCCTCCCAAGGGCTCTTCTCTGTTGCTGAGAATGGGCCAATATATGTAGAGGTAACAAACTGAAAACGCCTTTCAAACTAACAGAAACATTTTGCAAGGCCATGCAGCTGAGCCAGATCTGTTCTTATCAGTTGAAAGGTCTTGTTGTGCAGTTGCTTTAGGCAGACAGTGGCTTCAGAGAACACAAACTGTGGGGTAAAGAAGCAGGACAGTGTTTTGGGTCAAAAGCAAAGGATTCCTACAAAATGGATGAATTTAACGACAAGGCAAATTGATCATTCTTGCCAAATCTGCGTTCCTGTGCAGAACTTTTCTGTGTACCACTCAGAGGTGGTCTCTGAGCTCTTGTTCTGAACTGACATTTCCTGATGAAGACTTGAGGGTTCATTTTATTGGTTAATATGGCTGAACCTCATCTGAAAGATGTAGACATGCAAAAAATTATTATAAGTGTCTGTCTTCCATATGCTAGCGTTCCCAGGTTACAAAGTTAATACAGATTCTGATCTCTGCAATCCACTTCCAAACACCAGTTAGAGTCCTTTTGAATACTATCACACAGGAGGTCTAACAGCTTCAGATAAGTAAGACCAGCAAAGTCAACAGCCAGGTACTCTTGACTTCAGGTGCATTTTGGACCTGGTGGTATTTTCATGTGTTGCTAAGTTGCTTATGAAACCTGGGGAATTTCAAACCATTACAGTCAGTATTTCTAAAGATAGTCATGTGAACAGAATTTTGCGTTTTTCAAATAATGGTAGGCCTTAATAAATACAACATTGGCGATGAAGTGGTACCGCCTGTTTATAGATGAGTAAATCACGAGGGGTGAGTTGTGGGCTTATAAGACCAGGAAAATGAGTATATTGAGTGAAGCAGTGCTGTGCCATGTTTCTCTTGCCCAAGTTGGTTCCTCTTTGTGAGCCCATGCTGCACATGATAAGCATAGTGGTCCATTTGGCATAGGTGCAGTTTTCTTCATTGTTTCAGTGTGTTGTGTCTCTTCCTCATTCTTTACCCGGTGAAAAGTACTTAAGACAGTTGAAGCATTAAGAAAGTATGTCACGCTCAGTTAAGAATATGTTTATAAAAGGCATTATTTTTTTCATTTGGATAAAACCATCTGCTTCCTTCAGCAATCTGGAATGAATTCTCCTGGCTCCAAGCCCTCTGGATTTGTCTGATTCTGGAGCTGTTTATTCAGACAGATGTTCTGATTTCTTCATCACCTGTCCTGGCAGAAGCCTTTTTTTTTCTGTTTTTCCTTCTCGCACAGTGGAAAATCTGTAGCAGTTTTGAACTTCTGTGACTCCATTTTTAGCTGACACTTTTTCTTCCCATTTTTGTTTCTGTTTTGCTTTTGTTATCAACAAATATATTTTGGTTTTTTGGTCAATAAATTGCTTAGGTAATAATCTGCAAGAACTCTGTATCTCCCTTTTCCTTCTCTGCTAAAAATGGTTTTGTAATTGAATCTTTTGGCTTTTTTTGTTCTTTGTTCTCTACTGTCATTTTCTTACCATATTTTGGTCTCACCTTCCTCCTGTAGTTCTGTTCTGTTCTTTCCTTGAGATATCATTCATCCTTTTATTTACGTGATGGTGTTTCATGATACTGTAGTATGCTTGTCTTCCTTGTCATAAATCTCTTTTTTAACTAGTTTACACCATCAGCTTGTTTACCTATCAGTATCTCTGACTTGGCTTTCATTCATCAGTCTTTTTTTCTGTTCTTTTTAGAAGATGCCCACATAAGGGAGAGAAGAAATGAGACATGCCTTTATTCACTGCACAACTCATAGCATTCAAAAATTTCTGTATAGACCACAGGAAAATTTGGCAGGCTCTTCCTTAAATATACATGCAGCACATATGGATTAAGTACACATTTAAGGCGCATTTCTTCGAAGAAGGAAATAATTTCTTGTGGAACTGTTTTCATCAGGCAGTGTTAATGGTTAGGGACAACACTTCTGTTGTTTGTTAAGGGCAACATGCTTCATTTGTCACAAATTCCATTTCAATTTTTTTCCTAATTGTTCTGTAACATTTGATGTCTGCATTCCAGTCCAGCTGAACAACATCAGTGCCCTGGAAGTTTGCAGTCTTAATTATTTTTCATAAAATAATACAAATTTCAGACTAACAATAAACTAAAGGATCATTTCACAAGAAATTATGGCTTTTTAGGAGGCTCCCCCACCACCCTCCCCCCTGGCCCCGGAATGCCACCCACACGTCAGACTGTGACCTCCTCTCTGCCTCTGCATTCCTCTCCTGGTTGGGGGTGGGTTCTCTGTGTCTGTTGCCTTTTTTTTTTCTTTTTCTTTTCTTTTTCATTAGAGTTTCAAACAGATATAAAGACATGGAATTAGTAATTGACTTCCATACAGCTCTATTATAGGCTGTGTGTCTAAGGGAAGCAGTGCCATCTCAGGTGGCAGTCACAGTCATTAACTATGTGTCTGATCTGGACTGGGGTTTTTCATCTGCGTTCAGAAAGATAAGGGATTGCTGTATTTATGCAGGGTTATGCTATTAAACAGCTGCTGGTTTTGAAACCACAGGTTTTCTGTCTCTTAGTTTGACAGTCTACCCTTAACATTTAGCCTTCAATATAGTTCAGATTGGAAGTGGCACTGGAAAACTACTTTAAAAATTGTTGAAAATGTTAATGAAATGTGAACTAAAAATGTCATTTCTGAGATCTTACCATCTCTTTCTTTTTAATGCAGGTGTCTGTGACTAAAGCTGACAGATCCTTGGGCTTTGCCATTCAAACATGCTTTGTTTCCCCGTTTTCAAATCCAGATAGAATGTCTGACTACACCATTATAGAAAACATTTGTCCTAAAGATGAATCTGTTAAATTCTACAGCATTGAGAAGGTGAACTTTCCAATACCACATGCACAAAAGGACAAAAAAAGATTTAGCTTTGTGTTTAAACCAATGTTCAACATCTCACTGCTTTTTCTTCACTGTGAGTTGACTTTGTGTACAAATAAAGACAAAGATACTCAAGGACTGCCAAAGGTCAGTAATTTATTAAAGTCTAAACTTCTGATTTAGGTGAAAATAAGATATTTTTTTTTATCTGAACTTTGAAGTGAGTAAATGTTTTTCTATAGAATTGATGTAATGAACATGGTATCTCTCAGCTCAAGATCTTAATAGATAAGAGTTATGATGCTATGCATTTTGACTGCATAATTTACAGTTTCTGTTTAAATTTCATTAGGTGGTTATGTGGGATAAATAGAAATTGCTTTTTATTATGCAAGTGGTTCAAATTTATCTTTGCTATCCATATCACATCCATATCCAAAGCACAAACAATGTTAACTTTAATTTCCATAGACATGCATAATATCAGATAATATTGCAATCTGATTGCCACAAAAGAGAATTTCCAAATTTTGCTTTATAACTAATGGAAATGGCTGTAAATTGGTTGTTAAAGAATGCATTCTAAGAATTTGGAATTTGTTTTTAGTTTGGGGTTTATGAACATCCCCCTTAAAATGTATTTTTTTTTTAAAGATGATTTGTCATTGTTGATCAACATGTGTTGGTGACTACCGTTTTGGCTACCAGATCTTTAAAAAACATTTATCCTAAAATAAAATAATTACATTTAAGTTCAATAGTAACACTCTCATAAAGGTTAGAGAATCCTTAATGAAGGCAAAGGTTGCGTCCTGAAGCACAGCTAAGAATTACCTTTGCCAGTACGTTACATGGGGCTTGTTTGGAGGTTCTCCTTTTTTTTTGGTAAATAATATAGGATAAAACTGATAATGAGGTGACTGTGCAGCTGGCACAGCTGTCCTGGCAGACAGGTGACTCTCTGACCTCACACACTGTTTTTTCTACTTGCAGTGCATTCCTCCTGATGAAGCTTGCACCTCTCTCAATGTGGATATGATCTTGGCTATGATGCACAACAAGAAAACCTTCACCAAGCCCCTTGTTGTAATAACACATGAAGGAAAACCAGAAGGTATGAAAATGAACTTGAACTGTTTAATAAAGCTATATATATTATATTGTGTAACATACAGCCGCTTGAAATGAGGGAGGCCTTCAAGTATGTGGCATTGTATAATCTTATGGTGATAGTGTATTTGTAAGATGTTATTTGTTTAGACATTTCCCTGGCAGCAATCATCATGGCAGTTCATTGCTGTTTTTTAACTGTCTATTGTCTGTACACATGGTTTTGCCAGGCACTGAGAAAGAAATACCCTACTACACAACAATATGGGTTTCAGAAGCATGAATATAGCAGTAGCACTTCCAGCAACTTCTGGTTGCCCAGAGATCAAAGGCAATGCTCTGCTTCCTGCTGTATCGTTTCTTTACTGTGCTTGTAAATATACATTTAGGAGTAACAACAATGGAATTACAAAGTATTAAGGATGCTAAAGCCTGATAAGTTTGTAAAGCAAAGGGGTGGCCACTGGAGAGAGACTCGTTAGACTGTGAAACTGAGAGCAAAAGATGAGATGGACAAAAGTATTTTAGCTCCACTTTGGTGGGGCTTGTTTGATTAGGTAATCTTTATGGAAAAAACATGACTGTGGCTAGTAACTGGTTGAAGGAGTTGGAAAGGCTGAAGAGCAATATGAGCTAATGCCAAACGGCACGATGAGACTGTACTTTAGCCTAAGAATATACCCTGTGAGTGTTGGGAAATAGGAACTACTTTCACAGTTACATTTAATTTGAAATTTTTCTTAGTGAATCTCTCTGACAACAGCATCAGTCATGTTTTGATGCATTCATAGCTGAAAATATATGTGCGTTATCTATTCTTTTTGTATCGGAATGGGAGTTTAATCAGAAACTTCAGTGGTTTCATGTGCACATCAGAATCTTTCAGTTGTGTCCAAAGGGTGTTTGACCTTTGGAATGTTTTTGCGGGGAGTGTCAAAAGGATGGGGATCAGAAGTCCTTTAACCTCTGTTGTACAGTGCGTGCTTTTTAGTCTTTGAACAATTTAAAGTACCATACAGCATTACTAGGAGACATAAGCAACAACTGTTTCTGTTTAACTCTGCAAGTCAGCTCATATTTAGTTTGGGGTTTTTTTTTTACAAATTTGTTAATAAAGATCAAATCCACTATGAATTAAAGGCAAGTATGTGATCTGTCAGTGTGGTACAATTAAAACTGTGCTTTGGGCCTGATTCTGTGGCCATTCTTTTTGCAAAGCTCTCTTTTTTTTTTTTTTTTTTTTTTTTTTTTTTTCCCCCAATGGTTAGTCTATCAGGAATGAGTAAATCCTGCAACTGAAGTTCAGCTTTCAATAAACAGACTCATACTCTGAGCTCTTGCCCTTCTGATGTGTGGAGCATTGTGCGCAGCTCCCGTCTCGGGCTCCACTCAGAATGTTGTCTTTGTCAGAGGCACAAGGTCTTAGTGTGCAAAGATGAGCTAAATTTATAAAGATTAGTTACAAGACAACAGTGTAATAGAGTATTTTGTTGCATTGTGGGTGATTTAGTCTAATTGTGGGATATTTGGTGGAAATCTCCCCAGCATATCACAACTTTCAGACATAATGCAAAGAGGCACGTTAACAACATAGCTTTGTTGGTATGCAGTTGTTCTGCAGTGAATCAAGCAACCCCTTTCTAAATGCCGTTGTTGGCGAATACATGAACCTAAGATTTGGAGAAGAAATTATATCACATTACTGAACAGCAGAATTTACATCTCAGAGGTGGTGTTCTTAATTTTGTTTCATGTGAATAGGCCAGCTTTCATTGTTGTAAACCATATTATGTGAGTTACTGCCATTGGATCTGTTCTCCAAGCCAAATGCAGAAGTCATATGCTTGACATTTGTTCAAAAGTCAGAACAAACTGGTCATTGCAAAAGTGTCATCTTTTTTTCCTCAGACATAAGCTTATGACTGTCATTGACTGTAACAGAAATCACAACTATATATCTGAAGGAGAATAACTCTTCCTCCCCTCCTCATTTTCTTAGTTATTTACAAGCTCAGTTGCTTACATTATTGCAGTAGATCCCAATGGAAGTGTCTAAAACCTAACTCCATGCCGCATTCTTTCCCTTTGCATTCCCGCATTTCGCGCACACACTCTCCCTTACTTCAATGAAAGGCATGTGGATGGCCATTTAATTGCTAGGAAATACGTGTTCTTTTGTTAAAATAATCTACCAATGTCATTGTTCAGATTTTTGCAAAGTGTGGAAACTTTAGATTATTATTTCTACAGCAAAAGGAGACAAGTCATAGAAAGGAGGTCAAGTAAGCAGCTAACAAGTTCTTCTATCCTACAAAGGTATAGAAAATCACAGTAACTTCTAAAGGCTGGTTGCTGATGTGTTTAAATTAGGTGATTTTCCTGGACCTCAAGGATTCGCACTACTGCTATGTTTCTCTGAGTAAACCACATTAAAATACATGTAAGAACTGGATGACTGGGGAGAACTGATAATGGGCTACACAGCCTATCATTAATTAGCAGACTTTATATTCTCTATAGAGAGGCCAATGACAGAATAAGCGTGGAAAATTCATTCTCCCCTCAGCTCAGAGGGCATTTTCTTGTCACTTGGGATATGCTAGCGGAGTGTTTGGACAATCTGATAGTGCCCTTACCCATGTTTGTACTGTTCAGTGCTCCTTGGTTTCAGTCCAGCCCTCCTAACAAATCTTACATTCAGTTATGCTTTTACTGCTATGTGAGCTTGACAACTTTCCAGCTTATTTGTGCATGCACACACCCACACCCCCCTCTATGTTCTCACCTGTTTCCTACAACGGTTCCACCTGTTTCCTACTGTCCTGCCAAGAGTCATCTGGAAGAGATAGTCGTGTGTTTGAACTAGTGACAATAATGTACTTTAAGAATAAAAATGCTTTTTGGGATATTGTAGGTACATGTGTCTCAACCTAATGATCTTATAGGATATTGCTGGCAGTTTAGTGCTGCCAAGTAGGTTTTAGAAGTTAGAAGCATAGTCTTGGTTGAAGAATACTTTAAATAAACAAACATATTTATTTTCAGTATTTTTGAGCTGCTATGTTTACATAGCAATTAAACTTTTTTTTTTCAGTTGCTAAAGCTACAAAACCAAGTATTGGGACACAGTCTTATTAAATCCTTTTACAGCTGTTGCACTGAAAACACTTAGATATGCCAGAATTTAAATGAGATCCCTAGGTTGCTGAGCAATCCAGAAGCAAACGGCAGCTAACCAAACAGGTCCTTGAATCTGAAACCAGAATCTCTGGCTCTTCTGCTTGAGGTGGCATTCTTGGAGAAAGATAAGCCAGTTGAGCGAAAGAAGGGAAAATTCTTCATTTTTTAACATATGTTGACTTTCTGTTACATGCTGATAACGATGATGATATTTGATATTCTTGCCAAGAATAATAGCTTTGATACAATAGCTATGATCTTTTATTTCTTATATATAATTACAAAACAAAACAAAAAACCACCACTCAACTTCCAAGACAGATACCAAGTAGGACTCAGGAAAAAGTGTGAATCAACACATATTCATGCAATTTGGACAAAATTGTGTGTATCCTGCTATAATACTGACTTTTCTTTGGCAGTGATAGCTGATTGATTTTTTTTTTTTAATTTATTTTTTTGGTGATTTAGCATGCTGGTATCTCATGTTTGTGATTAGTGAGTAGTGAGATGAAGGTAATCATTTTAAAACAGCCTTTGCATCTGTGCTCTTTAAGAGCTCCACATAGGGATAACCAGAGTTACTGTGGGTCAGACCTGATGACATCTGGGTGGGAAAGGTTGCAGTGTACTTGCCAGCAAAATATATGATGCATGACTTTTTCTGAGCTGAGCAAGATTATAGAATTTGGTCTGGTTTTGCTGAAGTTCCTGATTTGTAAAAATTTGTAACATCTTTCTGTCAGATCAGATCCTGAAGGTTGCTTGCACAGTTTGTAGGCTGTATGTGGAACTCTGTCTGATTAGTGTTTTGTGGGTTTTGTTTTGTTTTTTTAAATTAGATCCTTCCCTTCCAAAGCCAAATGTGAGACAGCCACGTAAGTAACTCTTAAACCAATCTCTTTTAAGCCTTAAACTTTTGTCTAGAAAGTATTAGATCAATGAAGAAAATTATCTTCAAGCTTTCTGAGTGTGTGTGTGTGTGTGTGTGAAATTCTGGGGCAGAACAGAATTCTGACTGTATTGCTGATTGAGAGATTCCCATCAGTGTTTAGAGAGAAAGGCTGTGACGTTTTGTACATATGAAAGTCAAATTTGGGAAAACACCATTGAGAGTCTCAGCCTTAGCAAGTTCATTTGCTGATGTGTATGTGTTATTTCGCCCGTCTCTGCTGAGGCCACTGCTTCCCAATACCAGGTTTACAGCAGCAATGCCGTGTTAGGGAGTTCCCGTGTCCTGCTCCAAGCCTCACTCCTACCCTGCACTGCAGCTGGCCACATCCCCAGTTGCTCTGGCACCAGCACTTACATAGGTCATACTGTAGATGAGATCACTGACTTGATATGGAGTAATTTCTTTGTTTTTTTCTGTTGTCTTGGTGTAGTGAATTAACCAAGGTCAATCAATGACCCAGGAAGGGAAGAAAAGGAGAGAAACAGTACTAGAAGAGAATAATAAACAGGAAGGTGAAGATGATTTGTAACCAAAACCAAGAATGAATGGAGAAAAGGGAAGATTAGAAGAGGAAATGCAAAGAAAATTTTTTCCTCTCCTCCTGTTCCCATGTCTTTGGGACAAAATTTGCTCAAAATAGCAAGGGGAATGAGAAATTACGGTTCTGCCCCTTCAGCCTCCATGTGACTTTCTCCTCTCCACTAAGTTTCCTCCTAAGAGGACAGGACACTGGCTGGTGCCTTGTGAAAAAAACAGTTGAGTTTAGCAGAGTCTTTTCTGTTTGCATTTAAAATGACCAGATGTGGCCAAAGGAATCGGAAATAGTCTCATAGAAGAAATGGGAGAAAAACCTTCTAAGCCACTATCTGTCAGGTGTTGCATTAGCAAAGTTGGTTGCAGGCACCCAGAAATGGGTCCTCAAGGCCCTTGCTAACAGGGACTGCTGGAGAAGACATTTGCCAAAAGGGGAATGGCCCGGAGGATCTCAGGAGCTATTGGGCTGGGGGATGTCTGTAGGGATGTCTGCTGCATGCAGGAACGTGTAAAGTGAGTGTTCGTTGTGTTTTAGAGAACTGAAGTTCCACTGAAGGATACTACTGAGAAGATCCAGTCAGCTTATTTCCTGGCCAGCTTAGTCAGTAAAATGTTATTCACTGGCCTAAGCTATTTTGTGCACTGGGAGACATTAAAAATACTGAAGCTAGAAATCAGTTTTGTAAGAAGAAATTTCCCCACATGATTAGTGAAAGAGTGATTATTATTTTCTGAAGTATTTCTTATTACCAAAAAGAAAACCACAAAAGCTGAAATTTTCTCTGTTTGGATGGTTAACACTGGGGGCAATACATCCAGGAACCAGATGCTGTTACCCTTGAAATGGTACTGCAAAAGGGCCTCTCCCCTAGAAAGTGTTTTGCATGAGTGTGTGTGTGTGTGTGGTTCTATTTTTGTGTTCTGGAATTAATTTCAGTTACTGAAAGCAATGCCAAATGTGAAAAACAATTGTTTCTATTTATGTTTTCGCTGACTTTTTGCTGGCATCTCTTCCCTTTTAATAGCGGTTCCGTTCTCCACCTAGATTTCAGACTCAACTTGCAGGAGATGTAGGGGAAAGTTTGCTTGAATGTTAGGGCATTTAAATGAAAAGCATCTTTTGCCAAAAATCTCAGCCTTTTTAAAACACTTTTTTAAGATAAGTTGATATTGAATTGAAAGCAAGTTATTAACAGCCAACCGAAAATGCTTAATTTTTGCAACGTTTTCCAGATTTGGGTGTGCTGAGCTGGGGTTTTGCTTTGTGATGTAGAACAGTTGGTTGGACTGAAGCCAGCCTCTGAAAGCATCACTTATTTCCTTGATGTAAATCTGCTAGTCTGTTCCTTAAAATCGTGCTTAATTAACTCTGAATTTTTCAGAAACTCTTCCATGGAAGTGTAAGGGTGAATTTTTGTAAAATGGTATGTGCCACTGAAAATAAAAAGTTCTTATTATGTGTGTTTACCTTTGTAGCTGTGTTCTACGGTCTGGACACGCTGACTGTCGTGGGCATTGCCTTTGCAGCATTTGTAATTGGAGCCCTGCTAACAGGAGCACTCTGGTTTATCTACTCTCACACAGGTAAGTATGAGAGCTCTTACAGACCTCAGTGCAGATCATGCTGCAGGAAATGCAGTGTGGTCTGAACTCTTGCAAGTGGGAGGAAAGGGGAGGGGGGCCAGCAATGGCTATCTTGGACTTTTTTTTTCCTGCTCTCTGTTCTTACTAGCATGTTTTCCAGCAACTCCTCCCATGAGCCTGTTGGCTTGTGTCAGCAGAATGATGCCTGCCCTTCCCTAAAGGGAGGTGTTATGCATTATAAACGTGATTTAAAATTTGCAAAAATAATTTTAAACATGAGTCTTGAAAACTCACCTGGGACATGAGTAAAACTGAGTAGTCCTGGCTTGTGCATTATCATTAGTAGCATCTCTGTATTTCAAATTTAGTTAACACTTCAGTTAATGGATCCATTTTGGTTTCCATGTTCCTTTTTTAAAAATTTTTTGCAGTTACTAAATTAGGCTGATGTGACTGGGAATGTGATGTGATCAGTACAAGGAGTGGGCCAAATGGATAAGAGAATGCTTTATGTACATAGACATATGCTGAATATAATTAGACTTGAAAATGTTTCTTGGGCCTTGATTACATAGAATTTTTGCCCCAGTTATTTATTCCTCCATTATTCAACTGTTAGACTAAATTGGTAGAAGTCGTGTGTAATCTCACTTAATTGTGTCCATCCAAATAATCAGGAATGTGCCTGAATTGGTGCAGCATTTATGCATAGATAATTTTTCAGTATCTCCCCAGAATTCTTTTCCATACTAAACTAAGTTAGCAGAAATACAATACTGTATTGGAAGAAGAGGGAGCTTGGGGAGCTTTCTGTTGCATGTAATCTGCAAGGTGGTACAGACAAAGACTGGACACTGATGAGGCCTTGATTTGCAGCATCTGACCTTGGCTGCTTGTGGGTTATGGGGTATCTCAGGATCCCTACAGCATGCTGGACTCCCAGCTACTTCCACTTTTGACCTGGCAAGACCCTATCAAGATCTCTGGGAGGTGGGGAGAACGTGAGGTCAATTACTTCAAACCTGTGCAGCTCTGGAGCAGTGGAATTCTCCCGTAGCCCACTGCAGGGACTTCTTACCATCTAAAAACTCATGGAAGCTGTTTAGGAGCTAGAATCTGGCCCTTTCAGGTCAGACCTTCTGTAAATATTATGACCCAGGAGCTTATGTTAATTTGGAAAAAAAAAAAAGTGTTTTTTTTCCAGTTGGCAGTACGACAACTTTGTATAAGCAGTTTAATACTACTCAATGCATCAGCTGCGTATGAAGCTTGTTTGGAATTGAGGCAAGTGTGAAAAATTTAAAGGTTGTGATAATATGTATAAATAGCGTAATTCTGCCTCATATACTACTGAAACATTGTGGAAGAAAAGTGTAATTTCTCCGAGTAAATGTGTAAGTGAAAGGTAATTTCCAAATAGGTAGCCTTTATTAACAAAAAATTAAAACAATTGTAAAGTTAATATCGTTGGTCCTGCATTTGTCGAAGTTCAGTCTCCCTTTGTATACAAAACATTTGTAGACACATGTTGTGTGTCAGTAGTCAAAGAACACTGGAAGCCAACATGATAAATCCTTCAGCAACAATAGGACTTGGACCAGTCCCACTGAAAGAATTATATTAATAGAGTACATCAGTCATAGTGACCATGTACAAGTAGGAGAGAGGGCAGCTGCTGTGTCTTTGTGTTTGAGGTGAAAATAAGTGGAGAAAAAGGCCAGACAAAGCGTAATAAATGAGAAGAAAAGAAAGGAAGGGGACATTGTAACTCGTCAGAACAGAGAATCACAGAAATTATAAAAAATATCTAGGAAGTTACCTGGTTCAGATTTTCAAAGGATTGTGAAAGTGAACCTATGTTCCTGTGCACATAATTTTTCTGTGCATCATATCTTGTATCTACAAAGCACAACTTGCAGCAGAGTGCTGTGAAAGCCTTGGCAGGGACAGTCTCTTAGAGGACGACTGCTGTGGCAGACAAGATAATCCAGCTGCAGTGGAAACATTCTAGAGCTAGCTGCAGACTTTTATTAAAATAAGGAGGAAAAAAAAGATAATCTAAATTTCATCTACAAAGTGGTTGTCTTTTGCCATTAGACAATTCATGCATTGCTGAATTGTGTTCTGAAATCTCACCTTTTGTTTCAAGTAGGACCGGGTTTCTAACACATGATTTAGACCAAAGGTTGCAAAATATGAGTTCATTCTAAAACTATGTTTTGGTGATCCTTGGAGCAGGGACAAAAGCTACTGCTGGTGGAGAACGGCAATTTGGGATGTGTGAAGTAAGGTATTTTTGTTACTGTAGTGCTATATGCAATACGGCAAGAGGCCACCTTTTTGCCAGTAGTAAGGTGGTTTGCTGATACACTTTTATCAGTATGTCTCTACTGGCAGACTCATTCTAGCATGGAGTAAGCTTTACATGAATGAGCTCTTTTGTTCGTCTTGATAGGTCGTTAACATTAAAACATCAAACAATTGATAGCAGAGAAGAACTACAAAATAAGTAGATTTTCATCTCCAAATATTGAGCAAGGATTGTTGTGTTGAGTTTTTTTTCATATAGGACTTTTGCTGATTTCAGTAATGAAAAATTTCTGCCAAAGCATCAAAATTGTGCTTCAGGATACTCTAGATTCTCTGAAATAGTTCAATATGGAGTACAGATGTCCTAAGATACACGAGTAGTAGGGGAAGAGAGAAGAGAAGCTAGGATTATGGGAACAGAGGAGGAATTTTAGCTGACTTTGCTGCAAAAGGGCTCCATACTTTTGATCCTTTCTCCAGTCAGTTAAAGGACGTGAAAGGTGACTAACATTTATTTCCACAGCAGTGTTGGTCTTGCCCAGAGACAACCCAAGAGCAAAGGGAAAGTAGCAGAGATTTGCCACAATTAACCCAATTTACCTGGGTGTCTTATGAAGAAGCAAAAATTTTGCAGTGTGCATGGATGGAGAAACTTTTCAAAATTTAACCATATAAATATCTTTCAATGTAATTTCTGTCTTAATAGGGATAGTTGACTGTGTTTAGGAAGGGACATGCACGAGTCTGATTAGTTAATGACACTGCTAAACCAAGTAAACTGTGCTACAGAGAACATCAGTTGCTTCATTCTCTGGAA